>NW_027176262.1:3298856-3340083 GCF_023349555.1 Cebidichthys violaceus | reverse complement strand
AAACCCACGGAAGTGCCGTTCGAAAGTTCACAAGTTACTTGAAAAACCACCAACCTCGACTTCTTGTTTCACACAGGAAACGAACCCTCCACCCCTCCACCTCCCCTCACCCCCACCACCTCCCCACCGCCTGCCGTGTGATTTAGTATCCTTTATTAGCCTCGTGCAACGTTACGCATATAACGTCCGAAAACATTTTGTGGGATAGTCTCTGAATTTCCGTAGGCATTGCTAAGAATACTGGCTGAGACGTGAACTAAAGACACAGAAACGAGGCGGGGGAGAGTAAATCATGACGGGGATAAGAATGTTTACGAACAGTCCGCCGTTGCTGTTTCCTGTTTGAGCGAGAGAACAAGTTACCATTCAGGGTGCTTTCCCGCAACAGGATACGTCACCGGTGGGAAGTGGCCTCTTCCTCACCGAGCTGTCTCCCCGCCTGAGGACTCGTAACGGAGTGTTTTCACCGAAGTCTAAAGATCTGAACGCTTCTTCCGTCACTGGGCTCAGAGACACGCGTCTCAGTGTGGATAATTCAAAAGCCTTCAACTTAACCGCACACTGTGACTTTCCACTGCACTCCTTGATTTACCTTGGCACTAACTTATTAATCACTTGCTTGATTTTTTTTTTTTTTAGCGAATGGGTACAATCTTCACACGAGGGCAGGAAATCGTCTTGTCACACTGAATGAGACGTTATCAAACGGAGAGCGAGGGGGAATGAATGTGGGAATCAAAGGAAAATCTCCTTTTTGATAGAAACATAACAGTCAGGGCTTTAGATTTAATACTAATCCCCCCACACACATCCATGTAGTTAATTCCTGGATGACCTCCCCCCCCCCCCCCCCCCCCCCCCCACCCCTCTAGAGGCTATTGGAACATCATTCCGGCAAACGTCTCGTGGCCTTAATCACCTGGCGGCAAGATCACCGCAGAAACCATCCACTCGCTCCTCCGCTCTTCTTTTCACATTGAATGCATCAATTTGTCAAAATCCAGATACGAGGAATTCGGGGATTCTTCTTCCCGCCTTTTTTTTGCGGGCGTAGTGGCGCTGACGCCCGGCCCGTCAGAAGCCCATTTGAGCCTCATCAGGCTCGGCTTCTTATCTCCCGCTGCGGTGCGTTTTTATCTTCCTTTGTTAAGGCGTCGTAACGGGCTAATATCATTTACACATTTCACTCGCATGTGAATTAAAGAGTCAATTAACTGAGAGCAGGGCGAGTGGGTGGAGGTGGGAGGGAAGATGATTGCTACGGGAAGGAAAAATCTGAAGAAATTATCATGAATTGGGAAAAAAAAGAAGAAAAAAGCTCATGAACGTCCCCCGCCGATGAGTGATTTAACGATCCCTCATAACCGAGAGAAGAATGTGGGTTATTTTGCTTTTGAATATGACTTGCAGGCGCTGGAAGATATGCGTGTGATGCTGTTTTCTAATGAAACACACACGCGGACCTGACGCCTAACTCGCTCGCTCGGTGATTGATGATCTTCGAGCAAACGTGCAAAAAAAAAAAAAAAAAAAAAAAAAGGAAAAGAAACGGATGTTTTAAATAAACAACGATTATACAAAAACAAAAAAAAAACATGACGGGACAACAGCGGGGATAAGTGATGCCCCGGATCCCTGGAGATGACAGGAAACATCCAGGAGGCTGCGCATCAAGGTTATTTACCTGGATTGAGAATACATTAAATGCATTAGCTCCATATTGCATGAGCTGGTTTTGCTTTCTTTCCCTGATCTCTCACACACACACACACACACACACACACACACACACACACACACACGCGGATGGACGCTTCTGGCTTCACACCTTCACAACACAGCCGCTACAGCTCCATGGAATATTCATGCCTTTACGAGTATTATATTAATCCTCAAGAATTGCAATTTCTTGACTTCACTCACACGTGCACGGGAAAAAAACCCAACAAAACAACAAAACAAAGCCTTTTTCGATTTGTGCGAAGGCAGAGAAAAAAACGTATTCTTCTAAACACGGTGGAGTTTTGAGTGCGGAACAAAATATAGTTATCTGACAGAATGGGAACAACGGGGGGTGGGGCACTCCGGGGGGGGGGGGGGGGGGGGGGGGGGGGGATTGCTGGCTCAAGCCTCACAGTCGTAGAGGTTTTTTAAAAGGTACAAACCAGATGATTCGCCCGACTTCTGTTGAGATGAGAGTAATTGGCTGCAGAGAGAGTTCTCTTATTTTTATTTTTTGTTCCTTCTTCACACAGCCATTATAGATAGTACTTGTAAGTGGCATGTCACAGGACCCCCCCCCCCCCCCCCCCCCCCCCCCCCGCGGTGAGACGCTTGCAAAATTACTGAAATTATGTGTACAAGATTGGCCACCAGAATCCAATCTGCTCCCAGCCTCAGTCATTTTGTAAAGTTGACGATGCCTGGGAACTTGTGACAGTCCAATTAAGGACATTTGCATATCGGGAAGCTTAATTATTGTCATCCGCTGGAGCATAAAGGGGGGGGGGGGGGGGGGGGGGGGGAGATAGTGGAGATCTGCAGGTTTAGACCCAACGGAGGACTGTGTGTGAAGGAAGAGAATCCCGCTCCTGTCCTCCTTTATTGTCCGCTCCTTATCTTTCTCTTCGTCTACTTTCATCCCTCGTTCCAGTTAAAGACGCTTTCCGTCTCTCCTCCCTCCTCGGTCCTTCCATCTTTGCCACCCCTCCTGCCTCCCGTGGCTTCACGTTGTTGAACGAGTTCACCATTTAGCAGATCTTAAAAAAAAAATACAAAAAATGTTATTTACGGGCGAGGATCGTCGTTGTAAAACGCCCCCCCCCACCCCCCCCCCCCCCCCCCCCCACAGATAAAAGAGGATTTCTTTCAGCCGCAGAAAGCCAACTTCTTCGCTGTGCGCTATGAAATCCCTCTTTGATTCCTCTCGCTCTCCCCCCCCCGACATCTTTGCCTGGGGCATGTGTATGGTTTTTGGCCTTATGTCGCGGAGGCGCAACCAACAGGGGGTTGCAGCACAAGTAAAGGTATGTCAGTTGAGAGGACAGAAGCAAAGGCCTTACAAGGAATGACTGCAGGCTGTACGCACAGGCCACACAAGGCCTTCTTTTTTGTCGGTGTAATCCTCTTTGTCTTTCAGCACCTGCGCCTTCATATCTGTGGATCGGAACCCAGCCGCGGGCTTTTATTAAACCACATTTCACCAGCTCTCTACCTGGCACGGCATCTGGCTGTGCTAAGTGCTGTGATTGGGCTGACCTCCATTTATCTCAATGTAATTACCGGGTTATTTCGAAAATTCGTCAAGTTGCATGTAATGGCGATGAAGTGTTCCTGTATGTGGATTCCTGAGGAGAGGAAAATGCTTTACTGCTTATCAAAGATTGAAGACATAACCGTACTGTACATACTTTTAGAACAAACCAGAGTCTCCTCCGCACTGTAAGTTATAAACGTCTACAGTGACTCATGGGTTACTCAAGTTTGCCACATTAAAGGTGAAGCAGAGCGTAAGGCACGACGATGCCCTACGGGGGGAACTGATGTCAGATTTGAAATCAGTTTTCTGCTTCATCACATGTCCGATATTTTACCAGCCATATACAAAGCCGACCTTTTGTCCTCTCGACATATTGTTTTTCTGTGTTCTCGGGTGATTTTTTGCTAACAAGGTGCGCATTGTATGGAGCTACAACAGCATTAACCACTGCTTAAATGCCAATTTGCTAACCTTAAAAAGCGTGCAATTTCAACATAAACATAAAAACAGCATTATGCACATAACATAACTATATTTAGTAGAAAGTTTCCATGTTATTATTTTTATTACCTTTCATGAATTAATGCAACTTAACCTTCGACTACATTGTTTTGCAGTTTTTGGGATATTTTCCTGCTTTTGAAGGTCTAGTTTGTAGGATCTGGAGCCATCTAGTGGTGAGGTTGCAGATTGCAACCAACTGAAACTTCGGTGACCGACACGGAGGCGATGACGGCCCTCTCTAGAGCCAGTGTTTGGTGCTGTAGGAACATGGCGGCGGTGTGTGGATGTAAACGGCTCATTCTAAGGTATTGAAATCACAATGATTCTTAATTTAAGGTGGTTAGACACTAAAGAATACATATACTTTACAATTTAAATTTCTGCCAATAGAACCCACATAGCGCCACACACACTGTACCTTTAAATGCCCATTGTAACATAAGCGTCGAAGTCAGTTTACCGAAGTTTCGGCTAGTTAGCCATTGCTAACACCGGCTTATAGCTTTATTGAAGCAGCTTTCAGCTTAGCATGTGTCGGAGATTCCGAGCCGCATATGCGTGGGATACTCACCTATTTCCTCACTGCAGTAGTTAGAGATGGTAAAGACCAAAATAAAAAATAAAAACAACGTTTTTCCTGCTAAAACAGACAGTAAAAAGTAGCCGTGAAGGCGCTGGGAAGAGGTCACTCAACAAAATAGCTTACAATAAGAACAGGCATGAGTGCACATTTTAATACGGCAGCAATGTAATGAATCACGGCCAGAAGAATCAATTGTCCAATTCTGAAGTCCTGTAGTTGTTCCCTTTTTAGAGTTATCTCTCTGGGGGTCCTCGGGTCTTGGATCGGGTCCTTTGTGTTTAAGAGATCCGCACAAGCTCAGTGCGTCACTCTTGTCTGTTGCAGTGCCTTTGTGGATCAATATCTAACCGTTTCACACAGTTAAGTCAGATCAAAAGAGGAATCCATTAGTGCTGTCAGACTCCCGCATTGGTGTGAACCGGGTGAGTAGAGCAGAGAGAGCCTGATCGGCTGTGGCGTTAAAATAGTCTGCTAAATGGGCTTGTTCTGGAGTCGGGATGCGCTCATCTGGGACCTTAACTGAAAGAAAGAGTAATCCGTCACACCATTTGTTTTTTCATGTGACATTTATTTTCACTGGACGGAATTCGCCAACCGCACATTTCCCTTTGAAGTATCGCGAGACCCCTAGAGAGGCGCAAGAGGCAGCTGCTCGGACACCCTTTTTTTTCTGCGATGGCTTTGGCGCCATTTATGCAGCGCAGCGTGAAAATTAAGGTTGTGAAGGTCAGAGCGGTGGATGACGGGACTGTAAGCGCTTCAAATCACACTCCAACCCGAGCCGTAACCAACTAACCACACCTTTCTCCCCAACCAACCGTCTCATAGTGTGAAGAATTTAAAGTTAAAAAGCAATGTTAGTGTGTTTAATAATCACTCCTAGTGGTGGATATAATGTTATAACATGTTTGTTTGGAAAAGTGTTAAATCATAAAAGTATAATCATTCTATGTATCAAACTATAAAATACAGTTACTGAATGTTTTGAGGGAAAGAGAGAGACCTTTGAGACGGGCTTTTCAGATCCGAAAACAACTGTATGATAATGTGATGAGTTTGGTGAGCTGACTTCAGGAATGTGGGGTGTTAACAGTGGGGGAAGGAGATGTATTGATCAAACAGAGATGTAGATGAAGACAGCCCTAAGAAAACATGGGGGTCGGGTACATGCTGTTTTATGAGGAGGCGGACAGGTCGGACCAGAGGACACTATTCAGACATTATGCGGATCACTTAGACCAATGGAGAGCATTGTCCGAGGACAGGAGGAGACAATCAGATTCCAGCCAATCACAAAGCTGATGATGGACTTTTGAAAGTAAACTACTGACTTTTGGGTATAAAAACATTGTTCGGAGAGACGTTATTCAGTTCTTGGCGATCCTCTTTACTGTGAACTGGCGTTTGTCGGCCGGTAGGGGGGGAGAGTCTTTGAACTCGGTTTCCTTACTGTCGACAGTGTAATTCAGTTTGTAATTGTCTTTTAGCATTTGTGAATTATAAATACTTTTTCATTGTAAGCCGGATCCAGCTGATTTTTCTTAACGTGACTTTGTTGCTCAAACAACAACGAAAGAGCGAGAGGTCTGCGGCCTCCTGCGAGCAGAGGTCTCACTCCACCACAATAGTTGCAAACTTCGAAGTAAAAGATAAAAAAACAAAAACGAATCCGTCATTGAATATTGGCGTTCTTGTCCTGCAGTAGTGTTGGGACGACTTAGACGAGCTCAGCAGATTCCTCGTTCCTCTCACGCTGAGTTGCATTGAAGGAGCTTCTAAACGTTAACGTCAAGGTTTCGGGTGGGGGGTGGGGGGGGGGGTTTCAAACAGAGCAAAAGCTTCTCACCATTTTGCAGAGAGAAATATTTTGTAGAAGAGGCAGACTGTTTATCCGCTGTCAGTCGGCATCCAGAAGCTGTGTTCAGTAGAATACAAAGAACAGCAATCTCTTTGAGGGCCTTTTTTTATTTATTATTTTTTTGTTGTACATTTGAACACAGTACAGACAGCCTGTGCTGAGAAACTGCTGAGTAATCGAAAGCGTTACTCTGCTGTGTGGCAAAAATGTGGCGAGCAGCCACCCCGATGGTCGGTACAGAGAGAGACGCATGACATCATTAACCCAGTTGTCACTCTGGACTGTCGCTACGAGGCCACGCCGTTCGCTAATGTCTTCTACAGCTGGGTCGGGTCCTCGGTGAGGATATCTTGGCGAGCTATCGGCTTAAAAAAGGGGGGGGGGGGCCCGCGGTTAAAAAGCCTGACCCTGGCACTGGGGATGATGAGACGTTTTTTTTTATTGAAGGCCGTTTCTGAATTTGTTCCAGAACAACAGGCATTAACATATGAAAGAGAAGCACTTATAGAGGTGGAAGCCACTTCTGTCTGAAGCCATGTCCCATTCAGTGAGTTAAGATCTACAACTAGTGACAAGATGCTATCAGGGAGCGAGTGTTCACTGCACCTCTTCCGCTCTCCGGGATGCCTTTTTGGTCAACAACACGTTGTACAATCCCTCTAATTTACAGTATGCTAACAATAAAGCTACTTTATGTCAGCGTGCAGACCATAGAAATAGAACAGAATAGGGGCGGAGCCATAGACTGTAAATAAGAAGTGGATGCAGTCACACATTGATTCTCGGACTTCCGTTTCGATGCCTTGAGTTCGTCATTTTGGCCGTTCGCCATCTTAGCTATGCTGCGACCATGAGCAAACGAACAACGGAAGACATTTTTAGATGACCAAAAATGTTACTATTACCTTTCAAGAACTGTAGACGCACTGTGAAAGGGTTAAAGGTTAAAGAGGAAACCACTCCCAGACCAGACAACGTCGTGTTATTGACGTATCGATCACAAGGTAGCCCCGCCCCTAAATCATCCCCTGCTTTATGGTCTGTTTGACTCTAAATGGAGCATAATGTACTAAATGAACATCATGCTGTATTGAAGAAGACTGTAAACTAGAGATTGAGACCATAAACTCATGTTTACAATGTTTACTGAGGGAATAAATCAAGAGAGAAGTAGAGTCATTTTAGACTAGACTTCTATACAACCAGAGGAGTCGCCCCCTGGTGGACACTAGAGAGAACGCAGGCTGTAGGCACTTCCGCATCGGCTTCCCTTTTCAGAACCGGAGGTTTGCCGCCTGAGTGGAACAGACAGAAAGAAGAAAGAAGATGGCAATCAGTGTTAGTTGTTATGGTGACAACACACATCAGTGGGGCCACAAAGTGTATCAGATTGTTGCTCCGAGGAGGTAGTTACAGACCAGAATTGTGGCCTGCATGGCGTGACTAACACCCTAACCCACGCTAGATGCAGACCTTCGTTGTGTTACACGTCACGTCGGCAAGAGTCAACTTTCTGCAAGTCGGTTTTCATGGCAGAAGCTCGCAAAGTTTATTGCAACGGCAAAGACTCCTCTGCTGCTTTGAATGGGAATATCCGTTTCCTACTCTTCTTTTATTTGTACGGTGCAGGCAGACACACTTTCACTCGGTGCATATGTTCATACGCAAATACACCCCCACTGTTGGCCAAAGCCCTCTCCTGTAAAACATCCCTCTCTCCAAACTAGCCAATTATTTCAAAAACAACATTTCGGAGGCGTCCACATTAGCCGCTCTGGCCGCCTGTGTGGGCCACGGTTACCCAGAAACACTCTCTCTCTCTCTCTCTCTCTCTCTCTCGCTCTCTCTCTCTCTCTCTCTCTCTCTCGCTCTCTCTCTCTCTCTCTCTCTCTCTCTCTCTCTCTCTCTCTCTCTCTCTCTCTCTCTTCTCTCTCTCCACCCGTTTATAGGGGTGGCCCGCTCTTGATAAGTAATCGTCAAGCGTCTGAGGATTTTATCTCGTGCATTTAATCACTGGCTTGTGCTTTACGGTCCGGATCCTCGCCTACCAACCCCCCCCCCCCAAAATAAAAAGGACGGACTCATTTTCAAGGAGCGCCTCGTGGCTTATCAGAGGTGATACGCTGTCTTCACTTACCCTCAGGCCTGTAAACGGAATGCATTAGTAATGAATCACTCTGCAACCATACCCAAGTGGACAACAATTTGTGTCCATCCCTCTCCGCTAACTCGGCCTCTTCCGCCGCCCTTATGTGTGACCTAAGGGATTTCTGGAAGAGACCAACTCGAAGCCGTGAAAAAGGGGGGGGGGGGGGGCTTGCTCATACATTGTTGTCAGTGAGGATGAGAGCCATTTTAATACCGTATGTGTGTCAGACGTGCAACATAACCCTGCCCATCAGCATTATCGTCGTTTATTAGGGTTAGCGACTCGGCCGACAGCCGTACAATTGTGTTTTACTCCTGCTGTTGCCCGATAGTGTCATCTTCATGCTCCTGGCTCTTCCCTGTCATTTTCCCCTTGCCTGATCCCCTTTGAGATTCTGACGTTTACACGCCGACCGAGGAATATGGAGAAAGAAAGAAGAAGAAGAAGAAGAAAAAAAAAAAGACTCGCTGCAGCGCGCTCCTTCATTGGCGCTGTCATACTTCATTGAAATGAAAAGCCGGTGGGAAGCGTAAGAAGCTGTACCAAAAAGAGAGAGAGAGAGAGAGAGAGAGAGAGAGAGAGAGAGAGAGAGAGAGAGAGAGAGAGAGAGAGCATAAGGAGGTAAAAATGTACAAGTGAGAGGAACCAAGTGTTCGGGCGTTTATCATCATCCACTTGACACACAGGAGAGGCGACAAGCAGCGGTGATAAAAGAGACGTGGAAAGTGATGAATGTGGCTGGAGTGTAAACTTTAATGGCCCCCAACCTTGGATGGGAACAATTTGCCAATATTTAATTAACTGTAATGTGATCAATCAGAGTGTTAAAGGACGGAGCCGTTCCGGTGGGGGGGGGGGGGGGGGAGCTCCGCCAGCCGCACTCATCCTATAGCTCATTTAGCCTTGAGAAAGCTCCAAGGAAATGCCGCAATCAACAAAAGAGCGTCTCTCTCCGTCGAGTCTGGAGGATCCCGTTGTCACGGCGCCGACAACAGACGGTGTTTTCCTCGTAAATCATCGCAGCTGTTCTGCCGCTCGTTTTCCGGGTTTTCAGACCCCGCGTCGCACAGGGACAGTGTTTTTGGCCAGCGTTTTTTTCTTTGTTGTGTTTGTGAGATTAAATCTTGCATGTGAGATTATGTTTGTTTTTCTTATATTTTCCCTCCATTTTGCAGGTATGACATGGTGGATTTTTTTTTTAAATCTGTTGTTTTTTCGTCCTGAATATATTATGAGAATACATTTTGAGCTGGACATGTGGATCCTGCTTCCTCAAGTCTTTTGACTATTATCATCCCTCTCTCTCTTTAACATCTACTGATGCCAGTTTTGATAGTCGTTGCTGTTAATTAATAACTGTTTGGCAATGCTGGATGTATGAATTACTTACATAGCTAAACAATGTATTATAAATCAATTTCTTTTAGTATCATTACTTTTCCAGTAGAAACAGAGTATATTGATTAGCTTCATTACGTATAATTTAGTTGCCCACCAAAGGCGGAGTCAATTATTATGTGTGCCGGCTCTTAAAAGGCTCTCGTCGCACACGCCGCGCCGATACACCGAGCTCAGCACTGAGCTCAGCACTGCCGGGGTTAGGGAGCGGCGATCATTACGTCCCTCTGGGCTCCACAGGTGGATGGTCGGGTGGAGATGGGGCTCATGAAACGGACAGCAGATACCACAGATCAATATATCTTTTTTGACAATGTTGGATGTGGGTATTTGTGTTTATTTACTTTTATTTTATTGGCGAAAAGTTGCCGGTAATGCTCGGTCACACGCAGCAAATTCAGACATTTTTGTATGTTTGTTTTTCTTTTCCGTCAGAGTCGACAAGATGAGCAAAAATAAACAGGAGCAGCTGCGGTTTATTCATGCCTGAAATAATAATGAGATTGTGAAAGTTAAAGGTTACTCCGGGGCCACAAAACGAGGCCCCGGCTTGGTGGAAGAAGCCATTTTTTTGGTGACCTGCGGCGAGACCTCCCGACTTAACATCTGACAGCTCCTGTTTTATTCAGATTGACCTATTTCACAATCACTGCGCCAAGACCTTGAGTTTCCCTGTAGACGTCCGTGGTCAATCACACATCGCTCTTTTTTTTTAATCCAAAGCAGCTTCTTCTTCTCAGGCAACTCCACGAAAATCTGACAAATAGATACATTAATAAATAAAGTCATAACTCAAGCTGGACGAGGATCTCAGAGCTGTCCGTCAAAAACATATTCAATCGATAGAAAAGCACTTTCTTGGTAGATTGACAGCAGTCGAGCCAATGAAAATTAAAATTGGTGGCATATATTATCCTAACCTCAATTTTCGCCTTGACCTTTAGAACTCGCCCCCCCCCTCTTTGCTTTCTTTTTCGGTTGAGTTCCCAATCTGTCGGAGACGAGCGTGGCGACGGTGAGGTCACAACCCTTTGACGGAAAAAATATATGAATTTGCTAATAAAAGCTCGGATGATTAAATTAAGAAGGTAATTGGATTCTTGCTCGTGCAATAAAATAACGCTGTATTGGGTATAATTAAATTGTCGACTCGAGATTCTCTCTTTTCTTCCCCCGTTAGAGCTGAAAGCGGGAGGAGGAGGAGGAGGAGGAGGAGGAGGAGGAGGAGGAGGAGGAGGAGGGTTACAGTGACGGGCGGAATTAGAAATTAGCAACAACACAGGGCGGTCGTAAAAAATAGAGAGTGAGACACGAGGCACGGTTTCTTTGTTAATGTCCTGGCACCCCGCCAAAGAGCATTGTGTGTTCACCCTTGAACTCTGTAGGGATGACAATGTCATATATATATATATATATATATATATATATATATATATATGACAGAACATGGGGACCCTCGTGTGGCTTCTGATCATAATTTCACTGTTTTTAATAGAAAAGCTAGATTGATTCAAGACTACAGACATTCTCACGGCTTTGCTGCCAGATAAGACAACGTCGTGGCAGCGACCTGTCAATCACCGTGTAGCCCCGCCCCTAAAGCATCCCCTGCTTTATGGTCTGTTTGACTCCAAATGGACCATAATGTACTAAATGAACATCATGCTGTATTGAAGCAGCAGCAGCAGCAGCAGCAAGCAACGAAGAGCCAAGTAAAGAAAAGAACGGAGCATTAATGGATGATGTAAGAGGAGCAGCGGTCTTGAGTTGTCTGCCTCGTCCTGCCCGACCTTGCTCACACACTTTAGGGGAGTTTTGAGCAAGTATGAGACATGATCAGCCCATTCCTCGGCCTATGATTCTTAAGTGATTGCACTTACTGAGTGTAGCTCTAAACCTTCAGAGTGGGTCCTGGTGTTCGTAAGTGTTTTTTATTTTTATTTTTTCTACTATATTTTCTGCCTTTTGTTTTCATGTTCATGTCCTGCGGGAACTTTTGTGGTTTTTGCTCTCCAAGTGTCGCTGTCAGTCCACAGTGGACGCCTCCAGTCACAGTATCATAGTACAGCAGCACTTTTATACTGTCAACCAGGGCACTTATACTTCAGCTCACCCCAGGGCCCGACTATAACTCCTTCAACCTCAATGACCCAATATACACACACACACACACACACACACACACACACACACACACACACACACACACACCTCCACCACTACCAAAGCCTTCACAATAAGTGATTCATCAGCACTGATTCATTCCCTGCCGGAGTATGTGTTAATTACAGAGGGCTAATCGATAACATCCACTAAACGACAGCTTGAAGGCATGCATGTGTGCGTGTGTGTGTGTGTGTGTGTGTGTGTGTGTGTGCGCACGTGCACGTGCATGCCGGAGCATGCCTGCGCGCGAAACCCCTTGAGGATAAGTACAGTCTTTACACCTGCGTGATGGATGGTGTGAGTGTTTTAGCCATCGGCGGTGTTTTACAGGCGGTGAGCGGTCGTCTGTCTGAGCTGACCCTGTGACGGGCAGCCTGGAGCCGAGCCAGCGGCTGGCGGGCCCACGGCGGACACAGCTGGTCTGACAGCGGCGAGAGAGGCGAGAGCGGCGAGAGGGGCGCCTGCGGTACTGGTGATAAAACTTACCTCCCTCGTGTTCACTGTAGATTACACAAAAGGCACGGGTGGCGGCTTCGTGGGCTCGAAACTAGTCAAATTATCACGGAGCACAGTTCAACGTCTGTTCTGCTCCTGTTCTATTTGTGTGGGTAAGACTGTCCTCCAATCACAAGCATGCATTCGCCCACTGAAACTCTGCATGAGAGTAGCCAATCAGGAGACGACAACCCGAACACAGCGCTGTCTGCTGTCCTTTTACACCTACAGGTTCCCGTGCTCCTTAATGACCTGGGCAATGTGGCGTCTTTTGAACCCCTGCAGGGTTTTGGTCCATTCCTCTACCCAGTTCAGTACTAACCGGGTTGGTTGGGGATGGGACGCATCGACTGACGGCATCGGTGCGCGGTTGGGTCGATGTTACGTAGCGGCGGAGCGTGCGGTCGTCACGCTCCACCCGCTGTACCTGTAGAGTCTAGCGGTGGACGGAGCCTTTGTGACGTAGAGCACAGGTTACGACACTGTAACCCTAGTTGTATAAGAGGCGGAGACCAAATGCATGATTGGAGGAGAGTGTTTGACGTGAAGTCCAGTAGAGGGCTCTGTGCTCATAGAACTAGGGTTACAATATCGTAACCTTTGTTTCGGTTAAAGGGAGGGTGAAGCGCTGCTTTCTTTCTTACACAACCCAGATGTATTCTGGGGATTGAACTGGTTTTCTTCAGGCCACCACTGGCAAAGCAAGACATAAGACTGAGAATGAAGAGGAACTTCCTTTTCATTGCACACAGTGGTCGAGGCGTTTGACAATCCACTCGTCATATATCCTGGTGTACCGGCATCCATTCAAGGTGCATTTCCATTTTGCATTAAAACCATCTTATCGCCAGATAAACACGAGAAGTAAGCTCAATAGCAGACAAAAGAACAGACCAGGTGTCTGTGGAGCTTAAAGGAATTGAAGAGAGCTGCATCATTAGGAGCATTAATTACATTAAGGCATCCGTGAGATGAGCATTAGCCTCTTTCAAATTAGTAATCAGACCCCTGCCGGCTATCAAGATAAGACAACAAATGGGTCCAAGCTAAAAAGCATCATTTAGTGGACCGAATAAATAAAGGCCCTTCTCGCTTTGTGTGTAACGTCGTCAGGTTTAGGATGGCCGCAGTCGAAAGCAACTTTTAATCACAGAGGGAAAAAAACCCCTGAATCTTCCATCGCGTCACACAAGAACGGCATTATGACACACTGCCCTCTAAAATACAAAGATTTATTTGCGCGAGTTCTCCCTCATCAACCTCAAAGATTGGGAAACGCACCGGCTATGCGCAGCGGCTGTCACGGTTGGAGGAGTTTGCGTGTGTGTGTGTGTGTGTGTGTGTGTGTGTGTGTGTGTGTGTACGCGCCGCGGGACGGGATGAAAACAATAAAGCAAAGAAGAGGAGAAGGGTCGCTTGGGGAGCGATGTGAAAAGCACTAATAGCGCTGTAAGGATTTTTTATTTTATTTTTTTTTGTCATTTTCTGGATGAAAAGCATCATTTAGCTTCAGACAAATTTGCGCGAGACTCCATAGTAGCCTAATTATAATCTGGGGGGGACGCGATTATAGAGGGGCGTCAGCGTGCAGCGATGACAGGCTTTGAATCCGGCGAGTCGGACGCAAGGCGGCGAAAGAACCGCAATAACAACAACATAAAAAGGGAAAAATGAATGTAAGCACATTAGCATTAGGGTATAATCATATGAGTCCACGCTCATTTGGACATTTTAATTATCGTTCAAAGCGATGGGTCTGCTGTTACTAAGTGCTGTTTTAGTCAACATTTCATTTGCATATACAGTATATGATTTATCAAGCCTCAGAGTGAGTTTAGAAGAAAGTTTCAAGGCTGAAGTTTGGTACGAGAGAGGAAACGTGAAGTGATAATTACATATTAGTGTTTTTTTTTGTTTTTTTTTACAGTATTAAAAAGAAATAGATGTCAGGACTGTCACGTGCGTTGAGTTTGCCGCTGCACTTGAAAAATATAAGCGGCTTGAGTTTCCGGAGTTGCAGTAGACCTTGGCCAAGGCACAAGAGAGCGAGGGAAAGGTGCCCAACGGGAAACCGCAAGCTGGATTTGATGCGGCGAGATGTTTCAGGGCTCTAACGTTGTGCTCATGCGTGGGTGAGTTTGTGTGTGTGTGTGTGTGTGTGTGTGTGTGTGAAGGGCTTTTTTTGAGAGGGCTTTTGTTGCCTTTCACTGCAGCTTGTCAGCGGGGTGGAACCAAAGCCACAGTTCTCAGGGTGACTTAGGCCTTTTAGCGGACTGTCGATCACAAAATCGTACCGTTGGCTCTAAGGCGGGCGTTAAGCGACTCAATTTGTCAGTCCTCTAAGCCTCGTGTCCGAGGGCCGTCTAGCGCTCCCCGCCCCTTGTAATAGAAATCAAATTCGGCTCGATAGATCCGACGGCCCGCCGCAAAAATAAACGCACAAAAGGGTTTTATTTTGCTTCAGCCTCACAGTATTTTAGGGATGAGCGTGAGCATTACGTTCTCTGACGACTAAAGGATTGATGTGCTGTATTGTGTGTGTGGCGTAACATGATTCGACAACACTATGCCAGTCATATAACAAAGGTTGGAGGCTTTGTTAAATATAAGATTTAATAAGAACTTAAGATTGATTAGGTTGGAAAAAGGTAAATGGATGCCGGGTCTAGAACTTCCTACGTCTTTCACTCCACAGGTTGAAGTCGTCACCTTGCGGCAATGATGCAGTATTGTGTCAGGCTGTGTTCCAATTCAGTGGCTGCATCCTTTCCAAGTTTTGCAGTTCCAGACCCGAATATGTCATTACAGGCTGACAAGGCCTGTCCCGTTTTGAAAGCTCACTTTTAGTCCCAAAACTTGAAGGACACACATATTGTCATACAAATCATAAAGTGTCAGAAGGAATTGTCACGTGAGCGCCTGTATACCAGGAATACAAGTCCCAAGGGGTACGCGTCGTTAATCGCGGGCTGTCACGGGCAAATGGAAGTGGCATGGATGCTGTAGCGTTAGCGGGGGGGGGGGGCTTCTGATACACTGTCAGAAACCTCCATAGGAACTAAAGAAAGTGGCAAAAAAAGAACACCAGCAAGTTACAAAGAGATTTCAGATGGTGTGCCAAACAAACCCAAGTTGGTGGAAACAGGATTCAGAATTAACAAATATCGTTGCCAGCGAGAGCATGACTCTTGCACTCAGCTACACTTAAAGTCTACACACCCACACAGATGTTTTTAGATATGTGGTTTTCGGACCTCTGCTCAGGTTGAAGGTGGGTGGAGCTATTTTTGGGAACCGCTGCAGAGCGGATGCCTTTTCGTGGTGCCAATCCCAGAAGTTGGCTTCCAACTATTGCGGAAGATAAGCTCTGTTTTGCGAACACAAGTTTGTGATACTTGCACGTTTTAATTCCGCGAGATAATCTTCACAAATGAGCACCGACAATTGCTTAAAGCCTGTATTTTAACTACGACCGTCAGCTTCGTCACCGAGGCGTATCGCCCCCACCCTCCGGTTCCCCCTCAGGTAGACGCTGTTAACTCCGTCGGCACTTTTACCGTAATTTGATCTGTCCTCGTTAGCGCTGTTAGCATGTGAGCTGCCGGCTCACAACTGCCACGTTGAGAGGCAAAAAGAAATGTTCCCGATCTTGTTATCTTGCACCTTTTTAATAAAAAAAAAAAAAGTAACTTGGACGTTGATCGGAAGGGCATGTGTTCCAAGTCGTAACCTAAAGTTGTAACCCAACGAATTGGGAGGGGAAATCTAAATGGAAAAAGCAAGATGAGGTCTTAATCATAAATTAGATCGGATGTGACCGTGTGCCCTGGGATTTAATGTGGCTGCCCCTCTATTACCAGATATTAAATGGTTGTTAATTCCCGCTTTAATAAGCGGTGTAACCCTGTCAGGCTGTACTGTACGGCCGGCGCTGCTGCTGCTGCTGCTGCTGCTGCTGCGTTTCCGTGGAAGATTCACACTCCAGGTGTCAGACCGGTAGATTTAGCTGAAAATAAAGCATTTTTTGTAATTCCTGTTGCTCATACAGCATGTGTCTCCTGCAGCTGATTTCATTTTACTGATTAAATCCGCTGCTGATCTATGAGTCAGACTTCTAATATTTATCATTTTTGCACTAGAGGTCTGACCGGTGTGGTTTTTTTTCTTCTTTTTCTTGGCAAACAGCAGGGTGACGTATGCTGCTGGTGTTGAGGGTAAGGCGGGGGGGGGGGTCTCCCGTGTGGGATCTTTCTAAGCATATATGCACGATTTTAAAAAAAGCTAACGGTAAAGCTGCAGCTTCTTATTACAGTACATTACAGTCATTTAGCAGACGCTTTTATCCAAAGCGACTTACAATTCAGTATCTATCTACAACGTAGACGCAGCTACGGGAGCAAATTTTGGGGTTAAGTGTCTTGCTCAAGGACACATTGACATGAGACTAGCGGAGCAGGAGCCGGGGATTGAACCACCAACCCGCTGATTGAAAGGCGGCCCTGCTCTCCACTTAGCCATGGCCACCCACGTGCCCTATCCACGCGGTGCTGCTTATTAACAGTTAACGTGAACATGTTCCCCGTCTTTGCGAGGTAAAGACGTGCCGGTAAAGGCATGCCAGCACGTCAAATGGAGCGCGGCCGTCTACCTTCTTCTAACTTCTCACAGCTTCACCCTGCTGCCAAACACAACGGTTCCTTTTTACTTGCTATTAAATAGTTATGCGTGGCTCATTATTCATCGGTGATGCACGATTGTTGTCGAGTGCACATAAGCCAGCTTTCGGGCCTCTCATAAGGAAGAACGCTCTTTGACATCAAGGTCCCCCCCCTTTTCTTTTTCTTCCCTTCCCCCGTACTGCCGTTTCATGTCGACCGACTGCGTGAACTGCACCAGCACAAATGAAATGCCTCAACTGAGTAATGGCTGTAGCTTTTCACAAAACCACAGCTCGATAACTTTTAAGGCAAAGCTGAGTCGTAAAAATAAGTCAAGGTTGTGCCAGTGTATCGAACTGTACGACAAGCGTGCCGCGTGTCTTTTTGTCTTCCATTAAGTGAATTTAAATGTTTTTTTTCATTCCTCGCTGTGAGGTGCCTGGGACTGGGATTTATGTGCTGCCATAGCCGTAGGTTTCGGGCTTTTTTTTTTTTTTGCAGGCGACACATAAAATAATTCATAAAAAAATGATAATTGATTGCTTTAACTTAACGACAAATTAAGTTTAATGTCTTTCTTGCATAAATGTCTTAATATATATTTGTTTTCAAAGCATGAAGCATAATTAATCAGTCAGTAAGTGACCAGCAATTATTATATAATAAGGACCTGTGTGGTCTATTTGCAGAAATGGAATATGATATTAATACATAATAACCTGAAAATATGAACCATTGTGTTATTACTTCAGAATGAGATGGTCTTTATTCACATACCGTGTTTTTACAGTAGACCACCGTAGATGTCCTTCACTGTTGGAACAGGGTAGAAGTTTCAGTTGCTTGCAATCTGCGTCATCACCGCTAGATGTCGCCAAATCCTGCACACTGCACCTTTAACCTAACAAGTCATTATAAAAAGCTTAAAGTGCATTATGATTCGTGCTCGTATGCAGATTACCATGCATTATGGGTGTATGTATTATGCATTATAGACATGGCATGTCATAGAAGGTGTTTTCCGACATTTCCAGCATAAATTGATGCAACAAAAAAAAGAAAAAAACGGCTCGAAATTCATCAAAATGCAGGAAATGGAGTGTGTTTGACGCTCAGATTTTCACGGGGGTGAACTTGCGCCGTTGGCTGTTTGTCACATCTGAAGCTGCTTTAATCCAGCAGCTCCCACACTGAAGTTGGCATTTGGGTTGGAAATGACCGTGGAATCCTCTGCTGCACACAATTACAATACATTGTCTCCCCCGGGGAGGAAGAGAGCAGGAATTTATATGTAAGGACACGTGTGTATGTGTGTGTGTTAAGGAGTGTACAGTATGCATGACGGTGTGTGTAGGTGTGTGTATGTGTGTGTGTGAGAGAGAGATAAAGGTAGAGGAGGTGTCAAAGATTGGAGACGGGGACAGAGATAATCGTGGGAATCCAACGGCTCTCTCATCTTTCTTAATGATACATTTTGTGATACCTTTGCGATAATGACATCTCTCATCTTAGTTTGAAGTGCCTCCGCCTGTGTCGGAGCCGGCACTAGACAGGATGTGAAATTGGGGTCTGAGTCGGGATGTTTTATTAGCTGCTGGATATTGCCGAGGTGGTTAAGATAGGCGATTTGATTTGCGCCGCTTCTTTCATTTACTCTGTTTGATTTGCGATAAGCGACTTTTCCTCGGGAAGAAATCGGTAGTAATTTCACAGTTTGTGCTCTCTTTCTGTCTTCTGCTCTTTGTGTTTCTCTCTCTCTCTCTCTCTCTCTCTCTCTCTCTCTCTCTCTCTCTCTCTCTCTCTCTCTCTCTCTCTCTCTCTCTCTCTCTCGCGCTCTCTCTCTCTCAAATATGACAGGCCTCGTGGGCTCAGGCACTTCCCGGGGACTCCCACGCACAGCCCCGGGGCATGATTGCGGCATGAACGACGCAAATGAATTGATTCCAATACAAATGAACTCATGATAGTAATCCCATGCTAAGTGGCTGCTGCTTAATTTCATATTGATGAATGAACCGCCTGACTCGGTGCTCAGAACAATGGTTTCTAATTAGAGCGACGCTAATTGCAGACGCATTGATTGGCTGGGTAGAGCGATCTTTTTTTTTTTTTTGAGGATCCCGTTTGGATCAGCCGGAGTGCTGTGTTCCTGGAGTAAACACTCGAGTCCCCGTTGATGCGAGTCGGTTTGGGTTTCAACGCCAGAATATATTCGCTAGTTTCAGGGACTTTAAAGGCGTGTATGAAATCAAAGCGAGGCGACGGCTGCAGTGGGAGGTTTTTGAAATGTGAGGCAGAGAGTGCATCCACAATACTACAGCTGACAGGCTGTGAAGCAACAACAACAACAACAACAACAAAAAAGGACAAAACAAAGTGTTGCTGTTTGAATATAGATTAGATTCATACGCATGCGTTACAGCTTCAAGACACAACTCTATTGACCCCATGTAGGAGCTGACAGCAGTGACGTATACACACTGGAGCCACTTGCCCTTTCAATGCGGCCCCTAAATCATGAAACGGCAGGTAAACACATTAATTAAATAGATGGAGTTATACGCAAGGAAGGTCATACTTCAGGTGGGGCATGACAAAGACGGTTAAAGGAGGACCGTTTGTTGCCTTTTTTTGCGATATCTTTCACTGTCGCTGTGATAGAAAACATGAAAGTCTAAACGCGGCGTCCTCGCCGTGCCACTGGCTCAGAGTTGTGAGGGAACCGGCACGGATCAGACAGAGAACATCACCGGAGCTTTTTGGTTTTTAAACTGCGTCTCTGCAATATAGAAAACTACAGCGAGGAGACAGTTGGGTAACCTTAGCGTGAAGACTGGAAAACAGGCGGAAGCGGCTAATGTCCGAAATGGAATTCCATGGACACGTCACACTGTTTCCTGTTTGTATCAGCCAATGAATGATGGGAACTAGTGTCCTAAAAGAAAGGACACGTATAACCAATAACAATATATGACATCTATATACTGTAAACAAAGTTTTTGTACCTGACTGTGAATTGCAGTGACATATATGTACATATACTCATATGTACGGTACAGATCACCGTCAACATCTGTAACGGTAACATCCTGTTGTGTTTCCCGTCACGTGTGGTTGTTTAATCCGTGCTGAACGACAGCAGCGCTCCTACAGTAGCATGTGTTTAGTCTCTCGGGGCTCAAATCGAATCATTTGGTCTGATCCAGCGGAATGAAATAGAGTTAGAAGGTCAGCCGGTGGCACCGTGTTCCTCTGCTCTAATGTAATAAGAGCAGACTGAGAGAGGATAGGTGCAAACAAATGAGAGAGGGAGGGAGAGATGCAGGTGGATTACAGTCTAATCCATGTCTCTCTCTCTCTCTCTCTCTCTCTCTCTCTCTCTCTCTGTCTCTCTCTCTCTCTGTGTCTCTGTCTCTCTCTCTGTCTCTCTGCTCTGACCCTCAAAGCAGAGCCTCAACATCACATCATTGAACATCACCGGTGGGAGAGATGGACATGAAAAATGAAATGAAATCGAAGACTTTTTATTGAGTCTGTTATACTTTTGATATTTAGTTCAGGTTGAAAGTTCAACTGATGACTGAAGTAAAAAGCTGAGTTTCATGTTTGATACGTAGTTTTCTGTTGTTGTTGGAGTTGTTTTATTTTCTTGTTTGTTTGGGTTGATGACGTGACTGTGATCTGTTCTGGATCAATAAAAGAATTTTAAAAATCAAAAAAAAAATTTCTCTCTGTCTCTCTCTCTCTCTGTGTCTCTGTCTCTCTCTCTCTCTCTCTCTGTGTCTCTCTCTCTCTCTCTCTCTCTCTCTCTCTCTCTCTGTGTCTCGCTCTCTCTCTCTCTGTGTGTTTCTGTCTCTCTCTCTCTCACTCTCTCTCTTTCTCTCTCTCTCTCTGTCTCTCTCTCTTTCTCTCTCTCTCTCTCTCTCTCTCTCTCTCCCTCTCTCTCTCTCCCTCTCTCTCTCTTTCAACTCCCTCTTCTCCTCGCTCTCCTGCTCATCTGCTCACTAGTTTTTATTAGCATTGTCAGACAGTCTGTGGTTGGGAATAAACTACTAAGTTTTAGATCAATTTCAATGTTATGATGAGATTCAACCACCGATTCTTCTTTGAATTCAGCCTAAATTAATCCGACTGGGAATGCCCACATGAATCTTGGTCTTTGAGGGGCATTTAGTGTTTTCGATGGTAGAAACTGTACAGCGTTACAGGCTGGAACAGTTAGTGTGGATAAATGGATTCATAAACCTGTTGGAACTTTAAATACAGTAGAACCAGCTTACAATGTGGCTTGGACCATCCTGTGTCAATTCTGCACCGACGTGCATGGTCCCCAGAGGATGAATCCCACTGACCGTTCGTCTATAGAGCCATCATCGGGTCAACGTTTTGATTCATCCTTATGTTCTGTGACCAAATGCCTGCAACACTGATGGTGTTCCCGTCGGCCTCGGCTATACTTTGTGTTCTGTGCTGATTAACTAACAAGCTAACTAACTGACATTGTAAACATCATACCTGCTAGCTTGTTCGCATTATCGTTAGCCGTGCTTCCATTCACATATTTGTGCTTGTGGTGGTTTTTGTCTTTGTCGATAAAGAGTTGATGCACTAAAATGGATTGTGGAAACACCTTTGCCGATGAAGTTCTGACGTAGTGAACATTTATCGGCTATTTCTGCCGTTAGCATCGCGTGGCTAATAAGAGCTTACGTACGATTAGAACTTGACCAATTGAAACAAATTCCTAAAGACCACACAGATCAGTAGAAGCCGACTTGTTCTATTTCCTCCGCCGTGTTTACTGGCGTATCGCAGCCTTTGCGTAGATAACGGCAACTTCTGACGCAAGCTAGCTTAGTACTTTGGCTCCAAATATAGTCGATGGAAACGCGCCAAAGTCTTCTTTTTTTGCGATATTTCAAAAGCTTGACGATTGAATGGAAACCCAGCTTTTGTGAGCATGTTCTACAATAAACCCCTTTTCTGACAATCTTCTGATTCATCGCGATGCGTCACACACTGAGTGACTCATCTCCCGTTGTTATAAGTGGAGGTGTGTAACGCTTGTTGTGTGCACACTTCTGATAACTGCTGCAATTTGAGTGAACCTGGGGGGGGGGGGGGGGGCACTCAAGTAAATGAGATGAGATAGGATGAAGTGTCATGTTGCAGAACAGCGATCCATCCAAAAGTGACTTAATCATGTCCGATTCCAATCTGTGATATTAGCTCCGGACATCATGAATCAATTACTCCATAAAATACGTCGTGAAGCGAAACGGCACCGCATCCATCAGGTCAGAGGTGAGATCGTCAATAACAAGCTGAATTGATATATCAGCGCGATACTAACAAACCGTCTTCATGGGTCTAACCTTACTTTGCACAGAAAACATTGAGCATCTTTTGCTAACACGGCTCAAAAGCTCACATCATCTCGTTCACGCCCCGAGGGGGATACTGTGACAGCTTCCCACTCCAAACTTCCCACCGCTGAATCCTAATCTCTTCTCTTGCTAAGTGTGTGTGTGTGTGTGTGTGTGTGTGTGTGTGTGTGTGTGTGTGTGTGTGTGTGTGTGTCTGTTGGGGGATGAAACAGTCCATTCCTTGGCTTCTTCCTCCTCCTCTAACCCTCCCTATACCAAGACAGAGACAGCTGTTATCATGTTCCATGAGTGGTGTCAAGGCTGTAACACAGGGAGCAGAAAGCAGATTTTCCTTCTTTTAAACAGTCCTTGGGGAGGCTCCAGCAGGAATGTGATGGTGGCGACAGCACTGAAACTTGTGGGAATAGTGACGAGTGTGTGTGTGTGTGTGTGTGTGTGTGTGTGTGTGTGTGGCAAAGACATGATATGCATCATTGAGATGAAGTTGGGTTTACTCAATCATGGCGTTTCCCTTTGGGGCAGAACACTTTTTTAATTGATTTATTGTAAAAAATGTTGTGTTTCCAATATAGTGAATGTGTCATCTCTCCTTTTAACAGAATCACATTACTTTAGCCACTGCAACAACTATCACCTGATTCACACTACAGTGATGGAATAGGCCTAACTTGACGTTGATCCTGGATTAAAACAAGCCCCCCCCCCCCCCCCCCCGGGGTGTCACTCAATTTACGCTAGGACATTTAAAACGAGTCTGGATGGGATTTAGCAGTAATACCATCTGGACAGAGCCAGTCATGTTCTCTGAATATTATACAATCAGGACAGCATTAGTATTGTCAGAGGGGACCTGGGGTTTTGGTAGTTTTACTGGAGTGAAACAGCGATTTTGGTCCCATGTGGATCCATTTTGCTTTTGTTTAATCCAGAAAGTATTGAAATCATGGGAGGCCGACACTAGTGATGCACACATGCATACGCTATGAAGTTAGCAGCTACGTTTTCACATGCAGTCTGCAGAAAAACCTCCTCACTAATAAGCTCTAAACACAAAATATAACTGAGGCTGATGGCAAAGTTGTTAGTTTTGCAAGAATTTGCTCATTAAAAAAAAGCACAAAAAATCCCCGCAAAAAAATGACACGATGATGGATGAAAATCACTGGATCACCAAAGTCATCGATACACATCGTCTAGGAACCATTCAATTGTGTTCCAATCCATTCAATATGTGATATTCTGGAATACGAGAAAGCTCCCACCAGCTTGTGGCGCTAAAGGTAAAGTCATGGGATCGCCGGAGTTATAATTATTCCTCCTCTGGGCACCGTAGATATTTCAACCAGATTTCAAGACAATCCATCCCTGGAGCCATGCCTCTGGGTACGAACAAAGGGTTCATTTGCAAAACCAGATGTCTCTGTTTTTATTTATTTTCCTCATTTAGTTTTTTTGTGTGCAATCCTGAGCATATCAATCAAACCTGTTTTTGACGAAAATGAAAAATATCTCAAATAATAAAAAACAAATCATAAGTCACGTTTTTATTTTATTTTTTATTGTGCACTCAAGAGACTATTAATCAATATGCTGCTGGTTTATTTATTCTAAGAATGGTTTTTTTTTTGCAGCCTCCTTGCTCCTAAAATGTGTAAATAATCGTAAAAAAAAGACAACGATTGCTTGGATTTCAAAAACTGAAAAGCTGAGCAAGCAGGTAGAATGTAACGACGTGTATTCAGCGCGGTGTGAGACGGAGTGCTGACTAAACACAGCGACGCACTGCATCGTCTTAAAAACAGCGGAGAGAAGAGAAGCACCAGTCAATACGCCCATTCCAAACAAACAAACCAACAGATTCCACCCGCTTCAAAGTGCGAGCGTGCAACTCTTCTCTGCTCCATTCCCAGAATGCCTTGCGTCACTGACAAACACTCTTTCGCCCTCTGCGTGAATGTCGGAGGGAAAGACGGCATGAAGGGAATGAAAACTCCTCCGAGTAGATGTGCAGAACTACACACACACACACACACTCACACACACACACACACACACACACACACACACACACACACACACACACACACACAACAACAAATGTTCAACCTGGGAAACTGAAGTTCAGGAATTCTAATATTTTGAATCCCATGTTTACACATTGTCTTGTTCTTGTGTGTGTGTGTGTGTGTGTGTGTGTGTGTGTGTGTGTGTGTGTGTGTGTGTGTGTGTGTGAGAGAGAGATACATGAGGTGGGGTTATTCTCGCCTCGATGACTTTGACCTCGTCACGCGTGTGCTGGGGTTTGAGGCAGACGGGTTCCCCTGCGAGTGCCAAGCTCGGTTGTTCCGTGTCGCTCCTCGCTCCTCGCTGACGTGTTGACATTTGCCGCGCCGCCGGCGTCTTTGTTGCTGCTCTCATCACCGTGACAGCGGACTTACAGATCGCCCCCCCCCAAAAAAAATCCCATGCGCAGTATCAATTTGCTCAGCCGGCTCACGCTGAATAAAGGGAGGAGGGGGGGGGTTAAGATGCACTCAAGGCGTACATGTATTCGTACAGTTCCAGAGAAATGCAATGGAGTGTAGAGGCAGGAGTGAAAACACACACACACACACACACACACACACACACACACACACACACACACACACACTGCTGGGGAGAGATCAACACCCAAGTTTGGCTGGTGTGATAATATACCCTCAGAGGAACATGAGTGAAAATCAGTGAGGGTGACATTTTGTGCAGACTGGCCCGTGATTTACATCCCTGTGATTACATTATCTAGTCCCCCCCCAAAAAAAAAGATGGATTTCAAGCCTGTAAATATGACAACATGGCGGCTGTTTCTCATTATCTTTTTCAATATTGATCGGGCATCAAAAGAGCGTCCAAACAAGCATGCAGCTAAGGCTTCACCCACTGTCTATCATCTGCTGTAGGCCGGGAACGATGCATTATTAATCTGCTCCTGACGCGGGGGGGGCTGTAGTCTTCATGAATAGTTTAGTTTAGACTAACGCTAATGAACCAATGTTCAAAACTTTAGTTGTTCATATTAATTCAGTGTAACGCGCTCTAATGGAAATCACAGGATGCGTTTGCCTTTTTGTTTCAGCGCGCCACACGCCTCAGTTTTCGGGAATCTTTTATTTTGTCTTGTTTTCGTGGCCGCCGCCTGCGATGAGGAAGCAATCATGGCCGCCGTGACACGACCTCTGCCGTCTTCATCTGAGCTCACAGAAGTGACGGGATTCAAGAAAAATATCTTCAGGCACTGGAATAGGAATGCTTTATATTGCTTTTTTTCTTATTTTATTGCTATGATATTTACTTTACTAAAAAAAAAAATCAACATTTCACAGTTGCAGCAATTCCCAAAGTTATTTAGCCGATACGGTATTTCTAGTTTTAATAAACAAGTTGTACCGCCCTCATATTAACGACTATTTAAAGGGTGAGCAGAGCGTTTGCACGTTTATAACTCATTTCATTATTTCACTGAAGAAGACATTTTGAAGTGTGAACTCATATCGGGATACATAATTACAAATATTCAAATCAGAAAGAGCAACACAACCCCCGGCTCATAGTTGTGTGTGTAGTTTCAGGGCTTACATGATAGATTCTTCACAGATTTTAGGGGTTTGATTGATGGACTTACTGTATTTATTTAAAAACAGAAAGACTGTACAGTACACGCCATTTACTTCCAAACCAAAACCGTCGAAGATAATAAAACATCTTAAAATATGCCACATAATTGGTAGACAGTCAGCAGTGACCATGGCTTTAAATGGGCAATTAGCGCTTAGCTTTAAGTCACTGAGCAATGCTTTATTTGACGTGATCGCTATCTGTAGTGACACTGAGTGGCTCTGACCCTGGGGGCCCCCCAACGATTTATATATATATATATATATATATATATATATATATATATATATATATATATATATATATATATATATATATATACGGAAGCCGTGGCTGTTTCCAGAACAGCTGACAGCGTCTGTTCTGCAGTTAATGTGGCGTGCCGAGAAGCTGCAGTAAAGATAATGTAAGGGTTGTAAAAGTGCTAAAGCTAATTAGCTCGCTAGGCAGCGGTGCGCCGGGGCAGGAGGACGGTGGATGGGAGATTTTTTTTTTTTTTTTTTTTTTAGATGGCGAGCGGAGGAAAAGAATGCGTGCGTCTCCTGCACAAATATCGATTAGCCTCCGATGCTGTACGACGCCGTCGAAGAGAGAGATCGAGCTCCGCCGTGCCGTTTTTAATAACGTCCTTATCGAAAGCCGCATCAAACTCGCTGATGCGTTCCACCTCGCCTCGAGGGCCTGCTTGGCTTCAAACTGTTGTTGCGGGAGAAATGTGAGCGGTTAACAGAAAGACATTATTTAATGTCAGCCCCATACGTCTTCATCCTGCTCTCAATTAACCCGCGTTAGCTTCTAAACCTGCATACTGTGTCTGTCTTTTATCTGTTTTCTCTCAATGTTGTTTCCATCTTTTGACATGCAATGAAACAATTTTTTTTTTTTTTTTGTCTTTTTTTGCTTTTCCATCATATCAACCATCAAACCTGCGCGTTAGCTTCAATCAGAGAGGAAAGTCAGTGTATGAATCACGCTGTAATGCCGCTGCTTGGTTCGCATGAAATCCTTGGAAATTGCCTTTTCAGATTTTTGATTAAAAGATTTTTCCTGACCGGAGATGAAATGTGAAAATGAGTCGGTTACGGCACTGACTTTGTGCAGTAGATCTGTGAATAAATACACAGAGATGACCTACTATTGAGCTTTCACAAGTAATCATCAAGTAATTAATTAAGGTGAATCGAACCGTCCAGGAGTGTGGACATAGTTTGTGTTTTTTTTCTTTTAAATGACTGCTTTCTACCGTATCTGTTCTTCCTGCTTTGAAGGTGAGCATTTGATGTAAATGGTGAGTTTTGAAACGTTAGAATACTGAGTTCACGCTGCGTATTTACCTGGCGTGGCAGCTGGATTCTAGCTTTCTATCTAGTTGTCACGAGATCACAGGGACCCGCTATATTCATCTCGTCAAGCTTCAATGCGATGCGAGCCAGAACACGGACCGATCGGCGTCCTGCGAGGAGCTACACCGGCAGCTATGGGCGGGGCTTAGGTGTATTTGAGGCGACGCAGACGGTGAGCGTTGATCCTGCAGTAGCTATCGGTTCTGTCAGAACTGGACAGTAAATCTTCATGGAGAACAGCACTGAAGGCTTTTCATCCAAGCGAAAGATGTTTTTGCCCTCTCCCAACTCGCTTCAGGAAGAGTTTAATGGACAGATGGTTCATTCACTCATCATTTATTCGGTCAAGCTTTTGGTGTTAATTGGCTTTGTTGTCTTTGTTTCTAGGTTTATTGTTCATTCTAAATGACAGTTGTAAAACTAATTATATAGTTTGCTGTTAAATGCGAAACGCAGAAGGGCAATAAGGCGTTTTTTGAACATTTAGTTTCAGCTGAGATGCTTCGGTTGCCTCCGGTTGCTACGATACGAAATATCGGCACAAGGTAGAGTACTTGCTGTGGATGAAGGGAAGGCTGGAGCACTTAGGGAGAGAGGACAGACAAGCTGCTCTCTTCGTGTTATTAATTTATCTTCCGTTGATGGTATTTGTCTCGCCCCCCCCCCCCCCCCCCCCCCCCCCGGATGTGTGGCGTAGTATAAATATGCGGCACCCCCACTGCAAAGAATATAAATATACAAACGTAGCGGTTGTGGTGGTTGCTCGCCATCGCCCGTGGTTGGCTTGTCAACGGCGTAGTGCCGGTCTCTAACGGTAAGAACGTCGACCTCGTTCACAGGTGGTTGTTAGAATGCCTCATTTAATGACAGTAATCAGGTCATTTTAAAGGAACATATCCCGAAGCCTTTGCGATGGAACCGATCTAACGATGGTTAATTTGATGTGGCCCATCGGTCCCTCTCTCACCTTGCGTAATCGCTGTAATTTCGCAATATGTGAAGGTCACGTCCCGAGCCAATTTGAGATAACGTTGCATTGTGGGAATAAAAAAAAAAAACGAGTCCCGCGAGTGCAACCCCCGTATTGTAAAGACTTAACAGCGCACTAAAGGCCGAGAGCTTAAAAGCGTCTGCTTCTATCGGTAATTAAATAACATTACGAGCAGTGACGAGGCCTGATCATGTTGTACATGTCAAGAAACAGGGAATTCAAATTCAAATATTATCATGATTTAATAACATGGTCCCAAATAAAGTGCCTCATGTTCCAATAGATTATTGTGCTTTACCACAGGCTGGACCACTCTATAAATAATGCTTGATTGGTTAGATGTCCGTAAAGAAATGAGCAGCCAAAGAAAAACTGCTTACCAAATCAATTCCAAAGCCCAGACCCACTTACTATATTAGTGATTCTGTCAGTGCTACATTAGTCAACATTAGGGTGTGCAGGGACTAACCTCAATATTTAAATGATTCATTTAGACTAATTGTACCTGTGTTGTGGGAACGGATATGTTGCATGCAAGCCAAGCACTTTTCCTCGGCTAAAAGGCGCCTTGACCTTCTGGTGAAAGCGGAGCGGCGGCACGAGACGTGACACACGGTGGGATGGGTGACACCTGATCTGTCGAGGGAAGGCGCTTTTTTAATCACAAATCAGTTCAAAGCTGCGAAGGGGGGGGGGGGGGACACACGGCTCTCTTTGTGTTGCCAGGTTTAATCACTTTGAACGGCGGGAGAGAGAGTACAGTCTGACTTCCACTTCGTCCCACGGGCCGTCGCTGAGAGACCCTACTGCCAGGGATGAAAAAAGAGAGAGAGAGAGAGAGAGAGAGAGAGAGAGAGAGAGAGAGAGAGAGAGAGAGAGAGAGAGAGAGAGGACGCAGGAAGGCGAGATAGAGGTAGAGGACTAATTTGGGATTGAAGTGGAAACGGCAGCGAGAACACAGCGAGCTTTGATGCGCATCGACGTGCTGGAATTCACGTCCCAACAAGTCTTGATTTACATTCTACAGTACGTTCAGAACGGATATTAGAAACGTCTTCACAACGTGCTGCGGTTAGTGAGGTGATAAGATGACTAGGACTGTTATTTTAGTGTTTTTTTTATTATTATTTTTTAGACGCATTTACCCCATCACCATCTTAGCAATGTCTACATTTTGTTTTTATTGAACAGGTAATGAGGAGGAAGAAGCGGTGGCTTGTGGGTTTCTGTAAGGAACGCACCATTGATGTCAGGTGTTGTCGATGACGGGACCGATCTATTCAATTCTAGACATTTTAAAACTGCAACGATTAGTCGACTCGTTGATTAGTTGATCAAGCAGAAAGCGTTAAAGTAATTTTTCATGCAAAAATATTTTTCAAAAATGCTGTTTTCAGCCACTAAAATATGGAGATTTCCTGCTTTTCTCTGTTTTATATCGTAGTAAACTGAATATCTCTGGGCTTTTGGACAGAAGACAGATGGAAAAAATGATGGAAAAAAGAAGCAGCAGATTAATCAATAATGAAAATAGTCTTTAGTTAGTTAAACTTAGTTTAAGTTTGGACCAATTTGCTGCTGTATTTAAAAAAAATTAAAAAATTACAGTCAAATTGTAAATTTGAAGACTTTTTTACCAAGTTGCTGCAAGCTTTCGTATTTTAACTATAAATACCAATTCACTATATCTATATTCATGTCTTTATTTGTTACATTTTGCTTCACAAAGTTAGGAGAAGCTGGTATTCCCTTACACATGAATGATCCCAGTCACCTCCACACAGTGAGGCACGTAGCTTATTGATTAATCACTGCTATCAGATCGGTATCGTCTGATACCAAAAAGCCCAAATATCACAATGAGTATCAGGAATGAAAAAAGCCGGATTGATGCATCCCTCCTTTCTGTCATGAGCAATGTCGACCAGGACACTAAGCCCATAAATACTCTATTCCAGCCTCCCACAATGAATGTGTCGTCTGTTAACATACCTGCTTGAATAAGGGATAGAAATACAATTTCAGAGTAGATATCCAGGGCCGGTTTTTTTCTCCCTCGCAAGGTGAAATGAATACGAGGAGGAAACGGTATGAAGGGCAAAATGAAGGAGCGGAGAAAACGCGGCGCCGTGGACAAATGCCACAGATGACAGACGCTTAATAAGAAGCCAAATTTGAGAAATGGCGGCGGGTGAACGACGGGAATAAATGAAGAGAGCGAATGAGAGGAATAAATGATAGAGCCGTCCTCCAGCCAATCACTGGGTGGTTTTTCTCTTTTTTTTTCATTCTGTGCAGGTTTTCAGGGGTGGAAGGCTGCGACGGCAACACACACACACTGAGAATAGAGAGCTCAGGGAGAGACACACACACACACACACACGCCTACACACACACACCTACACACACACACACGCCTACACACACACCTACAGGAGAGGAGACAGGTGTAGGAACAGCAAGAGGCCAAATCAGCCTCGCTGTTATCAATGCTTCTAACCTGATCCCTCCCTCTCTCTCCACAACACACACACACACACCTACACACACACACACACACACACACACACACACACACACACACACACACACACCCTGCTACAGACAAACAGGTGTAGACAGCAAGAAATCGAGTCTATGGGGCATTTTTGTGACGTATATTGTTGCTCCCATAATCTCTTGCCTCTCCTCCTCACTTGGTACAACACACACACACACACACACACACACACACACACACACACACACACACAGAAATATTTTTGGCAGAGGCTGCCCTACCTTCACACTCCTAGGTCCCTGACCCAATTTGAGCAGTATCAGTGAGCGATGGTGGCCCACTGGTGCCAGAAGACCTGGGTGAAAAAAAACAAAATAGTTGTGTCATTTTTCTCAACTTGCACCGATGCAAACTTCTCTCCAATGAGAGTTTGCAGAACATTTAGCTTCTAAGCATTTTTAGGTTTTGTTTGGGGAAATATGTCTGCCTGTTACTTCCGCATGCACCATATCTGGTTCTTTAAAGAACCTTTTTAATTTCTTTGGGATCATTTATACCATCCCCCACGATTCATTAACTCAAAGATGAATTAAGAACCGTATGACAAAACATGTAGAACCAGCCGATAGATACAAAGGTTCTTAAGTAGGTTCATTTGGGAACCACACAGCCTTTTAAAGAAAGAACCATTGTGTTTCTGTGTGTAGGCCTGTCGGAGTGGATTGCAGGACATTGTTAGATGCCTACACAGGACAGTTCACAGACACTCCAAAGGGGGCGTAGCTTTAAAAGAACTTTCCAGGATTTTATAAATAAGGATCAGTGTTCTTGTTATGATAGGTACCACTCAACTTGAGAGAACAGTCGTTCAATGGCTCTGTGGGGAGACTCTAAAGTCAAAGACAAAATAAACCCGGATAATGTCTTCCGGGTGATCTTGGATAAAAGCCGCTACAAATTTGGGGTTGCGGAGTCTAAAGGATGGACGTCTTTACCGAGCATGCAGCCTGGTCTGCACATCCAGGGCGCCAACGCTTGGGCAACTAACTCCAAAAATGATAACTAACTCCAGGGCAACTAACTCCAGTGTCAACCCATCCGCGTCATAAATGACGCTCAGAGCGACGGACGTGGTATTAAGATTGACAAAGTCAGCTAAAAATAGGAGGGAGGGAGGTGTACGGGTCAAACAGACACTAGACTTTAACTTGTGGGCGGGTTTTATATATATATATATATATATATATATATATATATATATATATATATACACTTATATATACATTCAGAGTATGTGTGACATTATTCTGAGTCCCTGCAAATTATCACGTAGAAGAGTTTTCTGATCTGACACTCGAACTTAAGCAAATGTTGTTTTTCTGGCAATTTGCTGAAACTACTGACGGTGTTGTTTTTCCCTCTCACTGACCCTCTGATTGTAGCCACAGCCATCATCCAGTGAACACACACACCCGAGTGTGTTTAATGCCTCCGTACCTGGCTTCAAGCCAAATGGGCTGAAAACGCTGTACCTTGATGTGATAAAACAGAACTTTGAAAGGGGCCAGAAATCATCTCTATGCGCTTTTAGCTGCCATCAGAATATATATAATCCATCACATCGGTCTCCGATTTTTCATCCGACTGCCACGTTCGTGATGTCTCTCCTTTTGTAGTTCTCCCAGGAATAAGTACGGAATAATCCTCTCCAGGGACGTCCCACAGACACAGGAACAAATATTTTCTCTCCAGCTGTTCTCAGACGAATTGTACACGCCTGGCGTCACTGTATTCACTCCCCCCCCCCCCGCTCCCCCTCTCCTCGATTTTCTCCACCCGTCTTCTCCCCCTGAAGGTAAACACCGCCAGCAGCAGTAGCAGAAGTGTCACCTGAGGCCATCTTCTTTCACAGTCTGTCAGCTGCCGCTCCGGAGGGAGCTCGCCAGCTCCCCGCACTCTCACTGCGCCATCAGCCTAATGCACTCATTACCCGCACACTCCACTAGGAAGGATAGGCTCATAGACGCTGTGGCTGCATGAGCTTTTAAAACAGGGTGATGTAACAGATAGCAATTTGCATAGAAAATGCACCAGAGAGATGGGGCGGGGGGGCTGTGTGGAGGCAGCAGCAACATTTTGATCTTGTTTCCCTCTCAAATCCCCTAATAGAGCGTAAACAAGATTAGCATACATTTTGTGCTTCGGTCAGTGGGGACATGATGCTTCTATAACGACCCCGTGAAAGCATTGTGAGGTGAAATCACAACAAAACTCCGTCTTTGACTCAGCTTTGAGCACAGACTCTGTTCTCGGTTGGTATTTCGGCCTTGAATGCGCCGGACAAAGCCTCGCCGTTGGCCTCAGTCCAGGATTTATTTTTGTTTGTTGTTGAATCATGAGCAGGCTGAACAAGGCTGAGGGGAGCCACATACGTTTGCGTGGTTGGTGGCAAGTCTCAGCGGTGACGATGGCGAAACGGCTGGTGCCCTGGACGCCGGAGCCGCCGGCACGCGATAGGCTGGACTTCAGCCCCGTGTTTGGGGCAGTGTGGCGTTGGGGGTAATCGTTTCATCACTGATATCTGGAACTGGGACTTTTTAATTTTCCACAGGGCTCTGTGGAGGGCTGTAAGTGATGATGACTTTCACCTTGGGGATCCTTTTTCAAATAAAGGGATTTATTACTATGCCGTTCTCTGGTTGAGCTCTCATTCAGCTTATCACGCTGTTAACATGAACCTTTGAAACCAAGTGATGGAGTCTTCCTGTTCAACTGCCTTAACAATAGAAGATACCATCTTATCGTGAGCATAAAAAAAAAAAAAAAAACGTGATTCCCATGCAGTATAGTAACAGATAATAATAGTGACAGAAATACGGTGACAACGGCGGAATTTCAAGAATGCCACGTCGTCGAATCTTGAACTGTTCCAATGTCGAGGACCCTTTGAATTCCGTCAAGGAATGAATCCTTCAATCAGGAGACATTCAAGGATACAGGCGTGCAAGAAAAGCACATTTTTCCTCAAGAATTCCAGGTAACACAGGGATGAGCGATTGATATAAAAATGGTCATTTGTTTTGGGTGAGGTATTCCTCTAAAGATGCCAAACCTCAGTAGGCCTAAATGGTTTCTACGCCACACAGGAATCTGTTTAGTTTGAGAACGTCTTCAACAAGCTCATAATCCGTGCATGAGCTTTCTTTTACCGGATTATATAACGCAGTTATGTTCGCAGAGTTACGGGTCTTCATTTTTTTTTTTAATATCCCATTAATGGAAGGAACATGGACTTTGCTGTGTTTCGTCAATGGAGAGAATGTGGCTCTAAATCAAACCCTACTCTGTATATTCAATCATGTGGTCACTGTTAGATTTGTTCTGCTTTGTTGACCTTAGATCTAATAAACCTCGTCCATGGTCAAAGAGAGTGTCGGCGAGGTGATGGGCTGTGTTTCATTGTGTAGCTCGGCTGTGCAGAGAACGTCCTCAGGGGCATTAATGGGGGTCATAAACTCTGATACGGATATTTGAACACATTGAACTCTAACTGGCCTTGCTCAGACAAGGACACATGCTCTCCCCTGGGGCCATTTCCATGAACAGAATTGGAAAATAGAACCTATTGATTTCTCACTGTGTTTAATGTGATTGCCTTGACTGTGTTTTCGTTAAAAACCTCTCGTTCTCGTTCTTCGCCCGTCGTTATTCGGAAGTCGAGGCATATAGATTTTGGTAATAACTCAGATGCTAACCGAGTGAATTATCGCCCTCGGACTAGAAGTATGTAACTGTGCATATAATCTAAATGTAATCCAACTTCAATATGCCGAATAATGAAGGGGGAAATGTGTAATCCAGGCTTAGACTTACCGTCAATGGCCTAAATCCCGCCATTGTGCACAGTGGACTTTTCAGCGGTGACAGACGACAACAATGTGGCCTTATAGCATTAGAAAATACATAAAAAAAATCTCTCACAGCGGGTTATAAAGACTCTACAAAGAGGGCTTTAGAAGCTGTGACAAAGAAAGAAAAGAAAATTAACATAATTCACCCCCAAAAGAATAATTTTGTAATAATTACTTCATCCGAGTTTAAAGTGCCAGCCTTGTCCTTCATGTTCTGAAATTAACAACAGCCGTCACTGGCTGTAAAGCTTGAGGGAGTTGTTTTTGAGTCGACCATCAAGCAGCCGACTGATTAAATGGAGGTGTTTGTGTTCGCTGTAATGTTCTAGCTGGTGTTGCATTGAGAGGCCAGTTTCTCATTGATGGTCTGACGCTTGCACAGCAGCGTTTTTTCGTTTGGCTTTGCTCCGAGACCAGGCTGCGGTAATTGACACGTCGCCCGCTGGGGTTTGTGATTAACTTTATTGACATATACATAGGGGGGGAGGTGGGTGTACGGCCTCGCGCGCACAAGTTGGCAGAAGCTAACGGGCCTTTTCGAGCCGCTAAGACGAAATAGCATTGACGTTTTCGGGATTCCGGAACGCTGCCGTCCAGCGGAACTGCCTGGAGAGAGGAGATTTAGAAGCAGTGGGGGCCTTCAAGCCGCTGCCGGTGGAGCTTCTCTGCATCGGACGCTCACTTTACGATCGCTGTCAAGTGCGGTTCTGTACGACGGGCGGGGTCAGCTAGTGACTTTATGTATACGTCAATACATACAGATAGATAAAGAGATGGATCGAGAGGAAAGAAACTAGAAAATACTTCTTCTTTTACATTTATTATTCCTCATTTAACAAGAGATAACAGATCTCATACTGTCTTTTATAATAGCAATAATAAACATTATTTATACAGCACTTTGTATGCATATACAAGTAAAAACAATCTTTAAAAGTTCTGGTGTCCGCATTCAAGGTAGATGCAAAAATTGACTTTTTATTTATATATATATTTAGATGTTATATTCATATTATGACAGTTATTGTCCTAAGTGCAACACTGAACCAATGCAGTGCCCCATTAAGAACAAAACATAATTTGAATGCTTATTAAAACAGATGATATTTTACGGTACGTGTACCGTAAAACACTCGATCACAGTTTCTATAGAATACATGATTGTTCATGCGTTTACTGCAAGGAGAGAAAGCTATTTGGCTTGTTGAACAAATTGTCAGACTGTCCATGGAAAGGAAAAGGAAACCAGAAAGAGCCCAGCCAGGGGCACCAAATTGGGGAAAAGGAAAAAACCCAGAGTGATTGTAAGGCATCCAGACCCTGACAGGGGCCCGCGAACGTGCAAGGAATCGTACACTTCTACTGTTTTCAGGCCCTCGTATATAAGCTGTTTCCAGCCCCCCCCCCCGAATTCAGAGCCCACCTACCGCCGCCTTTGACGGACAGCTTCAGTCCTCCACCCTTCACTCCGACACCGCTCTCGTTGCGCTCGCACAGAGGGCTGGTTGTTTCTCGTTTGTTAGGAGACAGCGGAATGTCATTAACTCCGTGAGAGGAGGCCTTTAATGTAATTAAGAGTGAGGAGACGAGGGGGTGGCAACCGCGAGGTCGAGTAAATCACCCCCCCCACACACACACACTTCTGCAACAGTCCCCCCCACCCCTTCCCCCTTTAAGCTCCTGTTGAGAAAGCGTGGCTTTAATTAAAAATCCCCTCCATCCGACTCCCACTCATCCACACACACTGTACACAAACACCACTCCTATAGTTTCCAGTCAGAACATGTGGGCTTGATTAGTGTTAATCCTTATCTCCGGAATGGACAGCTTCTCAATTGTGTTGTTTTGGGGGTTTTTGTTCTTCCTCGGCTGGCTAATTTCATGAAGAGCATAATTACAGCATTTTCAATTCCGGGCCCTCTGCAGCGCTATGAGGCTGACAGTCTATCTCTGCACAGCAGCTGAGAGCGGTTGCTGTGTGTTAGTGTGTGTGTGTGTATATATATATATATACATGTTTCCCAGAGTGCTTGTGGATGTGCGCTCGTGTATTTTTTCTCTCGACTAAAGTGAGAGGGAGAATTAGCGGGTTATGCGGGTGACTAATACAAGGGATAATTTCCTGCCAAAACCCAAATTGGAAAAGCAGCCGAAATCATGACGACTGCGTAAACCGCGTAGTAGACGGCCACTCTTATGCAAACAAGGGTGGATTTGCTAACGACAAATCGAGCCAAAATATCGCATAATAACGTGGGTGCGAACGCGTCACGGGTGCCAGTGAACCGAAGCCTGGTCCAGAATGTGTTCAGCAACAGTGTGATATCCAGTAATCTGATTTACTTGCTCTCTCTCTGCTGTGTGTGTGTGTGTGTGTGTGTGTGTGTGTGTGTGTGTGTGTGTGTGTGTGTGTGTGTGTGTGTTCCAACAGTAGGAGGATGAAAGGCTTGTCAGCACTGATTAGAGCTGCCGAACTGGCACAGTTTGAGTAAACGGCGTGCGTGTGTGTGTTCACGCCCGTGCTTTGGTCACTCTCCAGTAGTGGAGATCGGCGCTGCCCTGAGGCGGTGGCCGTGTTCCCATCCTTTTTCCCAGCTCCTCCTTTCATCTCCCCTCACATCTTTCTCTTCCTCCTCCTTCCTCTGAGCGCTGCGTCTGTTTCCCGCCTGATACCTCCGCTCGGTGTAAAAACAGCTGCCGCGCATCTCCGTGCAGAGACCGCCCTCTTTTTTCTTTTTTTTTCAGCAAAAAGGGAGCTCCTGTGTTTATTAGGATGCGGGCAGCTCATTGGCGATGCTCTGCCGGCTTTGATAGTAACTTGGGGCGCTCGAGGCGGCGTGCCCCCCCTTCCCCCTTGATACTTCGTCACCCTCCTCCAAAAACACAGGCCACCATTGCCAGTAAAGCATCTCTGCCTTTACAGATAATGAGCCTCTGTGTCCTCAAAGATTGTCTCTGGTGGACCGGGGTGCCAGATCCCCTCGAGGCGTTGAGCGCCGCCGCCACTCCTGACACCAACAGGACGGGCCAGCGCAAGTCCTGAGCACACACATCCACTCTGACTAACAGACAGACATTAATATTTACACTTGATTAAATGCAAATGGCGCCCATGGGGGAAAGCGTGAGAGCAAGGTAAGAGGAAAGAATGACAATGGAGGGTGTCTAACAAGTCAAGTGGCATCAGAGTTGTACTGGGTAAGAGCGTGCAGCGATTCATCATGTTCCTGACATCCTTCACGGGGTATAAAGGTCTTAAAAATATGATTCAGTGTGCCAAATAGCCAAACAGTGATAATAAACCAGTAAATAAACTAATACTGAAATAGCACCGCAGCATCCACATCCATTAGTTTGCATCCATTAGTTTTAAAGAAGACCCGAGTTCCTTCTGACCATAAATCTACCTCCTAATGTGACGCGCAGACACATATTTAGCTAACAGTTTAGCGCCGCAATTAGCATTTGGGAGCTCTCTGCCTCCGCCAAGTGCCAGCCGCCCAACATCTGCTCCTCCGCCGCTGCCGCCGGGCCCCCCAAATGCGCTCCGCAGGTGGCTGAACGCTTATCGAGGTCCGAGGCGAAACGATAGGCAGATGTATGAAAGGAAGAAAGTGTGTGGGGGAGGGGTGGGTGGGTTGCCCTCCAGAGCTGTTTTTGAGTGTTCATTGAAGTCTGAAAAAAGAAGGAGGTCCTCCTCCAGCAGGGTCACCTTGACTCGTCCCCCCCCCCGGCTCCCCCTCCGGCAGCTACAATTAAATCGCGAGGAGCACGCCGGGGCCACCCGGGCCTCAGCTGCGGGGCGTGCGCCATCAGCAACATCCGCAGCATGTTCGCCCTGATGGGAAGCCCCCCCTGCGCTTGCCTGTGTGCATATTTGGATTTTATTTCCCGCTCCGCCGGTGATGGATTTTCCATTTGCCTGTTCTGGGCGGCGGTGCGCCGTCGAGAGAGGCAAGCACGTCAAGACTGTTGCATCTCCTGTCACTCCCCGTCGCACACCGTTTGTTCAATGCCGTTTCTATGATTTCACTCCCCAACCCCCCCGGCAAGCCACGCTTCTCCATATTGTTGGGGGCCCATTTAACCCTGATAGGTCATTGTTAAGGCAATACGGAGAAGGGAGTCTTTACCGTATGCAGACAGTGTCGACCCTATTCTCTTATTTCCCATTTTGTCCCGCTCTTTCTTTATAATTTTGCCTGTAGCTCCTCCGAGGGCAAATTGTCATTTCAGAGCCCCTGCCCCGACAGGAAGGGTGAGGCGGGGGGTGAGGTGAGGTGGATGATGGGGGATTATGACAGGAACCGGATGAAAAGGGGGGAGAGAAAGGGGGAAAGGCGGTAGGAAATAAAGTTGCTCTTATCAGAACTCGCCAGGAGCAACGGGGACACAAAGCTGCTCGGGAATCCAATTTAGTCTTCGCTGTTAGTTTAAGTGATATCAGTGCAATTAGCTGTCACGGGTCAGAATGGTGAGCCGGTCGCGTTAAGTGATTTCCCGAAATCCCACGAGTGGGAGCGTTTGGGGACGTCGTAGTCGCCAAGAAAGGGTGAGAGAAAAAAAAGGACAAAAGAAGAAAGAAACTTCCCTCACCAACTCCACAAACGGACCGCTTCTTTAGACGGCCTGCTAATAAAATGTCAGCCGCCTCTTGGCTCTTTTGTTGTTGTTTTTTTCTTCTTCTGTATCTCTCCACAAGGGGGGCGTCATGGTTTTATTCCAGACTCGTGTGACTTGTGGGCTGTATGTTGTCTTTTGTCCACGGAGATGTCTTCATGTTCACGACAGCGATTAGATAGAGAGGGTGCATTGCCGGGAATATGATGTATCTCCAATGTACCTCCAGTTTCTCAACCTTAACTCTAACTGCCTAACTTAACTCGCCTTTGTTACGTTAACGTATTTTCTTTCTAATAAAGTCTGCGTCATTTTGCCTCTTGTTATCTGTACAATACGTGTTGAGTGAACATAGAACATTCACGTTAACTGAATTAGGATCGAGATACTTCTTGCAACGCCAGCTGCCGTAAAAACCCCAAAGAAGAAGAAGATGCTTGACTGCACATTAAGGCCAGCCCAGCTCTCCCATAGCATTCACACACCTCTGAATGGACTCTGTCCTGCAGCCTCCTATTCCAGAGTCGATAGATCTTTGCAACGTATTAAAGTTGCGAGCTTAACCTCCAGGACTGCCGCGGGCACGTCGGTGAGAGAGAAGTTATTGAAGTTCACGTTCGCATTTGGAATGCCAGGAGCGAGCACGGACGTTTCGGATCAACCGTCTGAACCGGTCTACCTGGAACCAGCTCCGACCCTTCTAGAATAACAGTACAATACTGTCATTGAATGGAGCGAACAAAGTAGACTACAAGGAAATCACGACATTAGATCGATTTAGCATTATTGGAAAAAAAAGAAAGAAAAATTTTAATTTCTAAAGATAAAGACAGAAAATAAACAAAAATATACATTATTTTACTGTTATGAATGTAAAAAAAAATGTTTAATATAAAATAAACAAATAAAACAAGAAACAAGAAATTTTATTTGCTGCACTGAAAGAAAAGCCATCTTTCTTCCCAAGTCAATACAACATTAAGTGGTTTAACAGTCACAGCTTGTGTATTGCCCTTTAAGAGAGTCACTGTGTTGGGAAAGATCACATGTATTAACATCATATGCCAACAAGAGTCCCTCTTTAAAACTGAACTGTGTTCCACCTGACTGACTGTGATTATTAACACTGAGCTCACTCCTCCTCCTTCTCCTCCTCCTCCTCTTCCTATCTCCTTCACCTCCCTCCCTTCTCCCTGTTCTCCAGGGGAAATCTGTGCGTTCAACATCCACGGGCTGGAGGCTCCGTTCGAGGCGGTGGTGCTGAACGGTACGTCCGGCGAGGGCCAGCTGAGGGCCCGCGGCCTGGTGGACTGCGAGCTGCAGAAGGAGTACACCTTCATCATCCAGGCTCACGACTGCGGCTCAAGCTCCGGGGGCACGGAGGTCAAAAAGTCCCACAAGTGAGTAAGACGGCAACGGGACGGCAAAGAGTGAGATTTCTAGGTTTGACTTCATGCTTTAGAATGAATGTCGGACGTGGCGTGCTTGTGCAAAGTCGCTGAAAAGGAAAAGAGCACCGAGGAAAAGGGAACAGGGAATCAAATAAACAAGATTTATTTTCATTATTCATATAAAAACACTTGGGCTAAATTATGTAACGCTACGAGTACTTGTTGTTTAATTCATCATTCATTTAGGAAAATGGCTTAAGTTCAATCAAACAATCAGCTCCAGCTAGAAAACGGCGTGGTTTTAGAACCGCTACGAGTTTAAACTGTTAAGAGACAGAATAGGAATCACGACTGCTG
>NW_027176262.1:3201356-3296356 GCF_023349555.1 Cebidichthys violaceus | reverse complement strand
CTTCCTCCACTCGCGGTGACTTTGCGAGAAGCCACAGCGGCGCACCGCTTCCCTAAACACTCGACGTTAATGAGCGCCCGGCGTGTCTCCACGTTTGCCAAGCGCCGCGCCGCTTCACTCTCCGCCCTCTGAGATATTCTACTCGGCTGCCCCCGCGGAAGCTTTAGTCACTTGTCAGCAAAAGTGCAAAAGCTCAAATGAATTCACCTTAAACTCCTTGGGACCCGTTTCTGCTCCGGTCAGCTTTAAATGAAACGCAAATTAATCTGCGATACTGTAGCGCTGACCTCTGCCGGATGAACAACTTGTGCTGAAGTGTGAAGCGTGCTCGGCCTTTGGTCGTTAAGAGCCCAAACGTGATGAATGTCCATTTTGAGTCCATCCATTGATGTGATTCAGACTAAACGTTGATGAAAAGAGAATCTAATTGGTGGTCCAGTGCCGCCGGGTCTTTCTGAGAAGGGACATCGGGTGTGCAGGAAGTGAACTCTGTTCGGGAGATGTGATCAGATGGGGCAGACGTGTAGAATATTAACCTGGAAAACATAATAATTGAACCTCCTCAATGCTCCTTAAAAGGAGGAAGAGGGGAAAATAGATGTAACCATAAGAGGTCTTGCAGGGATCGCAATGTCGGTAAAAGCAAAACATTGGTCCATATACTGAAATATGTCAAAAACTATTGGATCAATTGCTTTTCAATCTCGTAAAGAGATGCACAGTGGTGGCAGAGAGGCAGAAATAAAAAGGGCAAGAGGTGCATGAACGTTGCGTCACGTCTTCTCCTCTGGAAGGACGTCCTAGACCTACTTTTTTTTTTTAAAATGACAAAGCGTTGCGACCCAAATTCACAATAAGCCTTATCTATAAATCATGAAAAGTCGTCTTTACACCTCTAAAAATCATTGAGACGGAAACTGCTTTTCAGTTGAAACCATCTCAAGAGCACAAAGGGGTCACAAAACAAAACAGGTTAGGAAGCGCAGTCACATCTTTGCATGAACGGATCCTAATGAAGCTCCAACGCAAGTTCAGACAGGAAGACTATCCCCTCATGCTTAGGCTTAAAGGCCTTTCTCCATACGGCTCTCCCACTAGCAGCACATACTCTATACCGGCTGTCACTGTCAGAGGTGTCATAGACTCAATCAGCTGTTTGTCAGCCGGGTCGCCCTCAGCCAATAGCGCTCTGGCACACCCTCTTCGTCAGCCTATCAGCATGCTGCCGTCTACTTTTAAAAGGTGCTGCATCCCCGCCGCCAGCGTCTGCCACTGTTTCATGCGACCCTCCTCCTCCCCAGCACCATCCGTCTTCGCCGATTCAGCACTCCATCACCATCTCCAGCCAACTCCAGCCGATCCTCCAGCCACCACCACCAGTGTCTGGACTCCTCGGGGGGGGATTGATATTGTTGCCGCTCAGGGCGATCACAACTCGATCACAAATCTCCTCGGCGAGTTCAAGCGCCAAATGATTTCTGTGTAACTAATTAATGCATCATTCCGTCATAATAAAATGTTAACTACTAATCAGTCACTTGTCTCCTGATTGAAATATTCATCAGTGTTCGAATAGAATTCTCAAAACTGAGCCTTTGAAGGCCTTTGGGGTCGGTACAGTCGGAAAAATACAAGCACGTAATCTCTCGCTAATCAGCATCTGAGGACTAGAAGTTTCCCCCTGTGCTGTCGGCGCCTCGCCTCCCCCCCCCCCCCCCCACACACACACACACACACACACACACACACACACACACACCTTGCTCTGCTCGAGTTTCTACTATTGCTATTGGAGTAATTAGGCATAAGGGACGTCCCGCTGCCTCACAAAGCCCGTCACATCCACGAATCCCTCCCAGGTCTCGCACCTAATCACGACACGTGTATTTAACCTCAGCCCAGGGAGCCTGGGGGGGCGGGGGGGTAACGCACTACAACAGTGCTAGGTAACCCCTAGGTTGTGTGTGTGTGTGTGTGTGTGTGTGTGAGAGAGAGAAAATGTAAATGTAGTTGAGACACACTGATCTGTTTTATCGTGCGCTCGCGCTCGTTGCTCGGCAGCGCGGCAGTTATTAAAGTCATCATTAGTGAGTCTTAGAGGCCCGTGTGTCCCAACCTTCGCTGCAGTTAGGAGAGGCTAGTTATCTCACGAACAGCGAGCCGAAGGACGGGCCGCGCGCGCACACACACACACACACACACACACACATCCACCCAAATGCTGAGTCAAATTCACGCCGATTTACCTACATTTACATATAAATAAGACAAATACCGTAGCTGGGGATAGATTTTTTTTTTTTTTGCATCTCATGAGCAGCTCGCCCACAAACACACCCGTGACGCATAGACAAACACCTAAAAAAAAAAAAAAAGTCACTTTATGAGTGAAGAAGTGGGTCAAAAAGCTGTGCCTTGTTAGCGTAAGCTGTCAAGATAAAATGTGTGCCGCGAGAGGACCAGGGGTCTCCACACAGATAGCGGTGCCGTCAAAAGCGTCGGCGCATTATTCTGCCGACAATCTTAGCGTCACGCTTGTCGCGCTTGACGCTAACGTGAGTGAAACCTCATTCTGTCAAATCCCGTTTAGTTTGACGTGATTATTATTCCTGGCAAGAAAGAAAGAAAGAAAAAAAAAAAAGACATCTAGTGAAGGAATGTGTTGTTTATCTTCGACTTAACATAATGTATTAGGAGAGTATAGTCTTTCTGCGTTTCAATTATGAATATGCACCGCCTAGGAACTGCACCATCTGTGCTTGTCTGCTTCGGTTACCAGGCGGAAAAAAAAAACAGGAAAGCGACGCACAAACTTTTCGCATCCCGGGATTAAAAAAAACACGATCGGACGCCGCCGCACGTCTTTCGGGCAGCTTCGAAATTTCGACGTAGCCCAAATTCTTTTCAATGAAAAAATCATCATTTTCTGTCTTCCTCTTTTTTTTCTGGGGCGGGGGGGGGGGGGGGGGGGGCGTGATAAATCCAAGTTATCCATCAATGATTCAGATTAATAAACAGGATCTGGTGCGTGAAGCTGAAACGTCGAACTGGATTACGATGCGTTACGGTCACCTCGTATTGAGATCACAACGGGACCTGGTGTGCAGTTCTGTGCCGGGGGCCTCGGGGGTGCTACTCGATGTGGATGAGGGGTTTCCTTGCATATCGATGAGGTTACCGTCCCATTGGGTCCCACCGGTACAGTTAGGGGTTTGCTTATTTCCATTCTAGTCTTACACAAGGAAATTGATGATTCAACCTCTTGGCTAATTCTTGACAAAGATTAATTGAGTCTTTTGCCTTTGTGTGTGTGTGTGTGTGTGTGTGTGTGTGTGTGTGTGTGTGTGTGTGTGTGTGTGTGTGTGTGTGTGTGCGCACGCAAAGGAGGTGTTTCGATAATGACTCTGCTTGAGCGGCTGTGTGTAGCTGAGTGTTGATAAATAATGAGCGTGGATGAATACGCAATAAGCCGGGAACAATACTAACCTGGCATTAGCATGCATCACCTGGCTGTGACATGCAGCTGGTATCTGATTGCGTCTGCATGTGATTTTTTTTTTTTTTTTTAGCCGGATTGGAATCGCACCTGGCACCGAAAATACGTCTCCACTGCTTCGTTTCCTAACGAGATATTCGCATCCTCGACTGCCAACATCGTCTCGTTCCTTTTTTATTAGATATTATTTCCAATGGATTGGAAGCGTTTGTTGTAGTGCTACAGGAAAATGCTAATGTGAGGCTTTAATAAACAAGTTAGAACCAGGTTTGAGAGATGCAGGTAGTGCAGAGCCACAAAGCTAATGTTTTCTTCTTGCATTGGTCAAAATCTGAGGTCACCGTAATCTAGAAAGTTGCTGTAATCCGAGCGACGTCTAATGAAGCACGTATCAGCATCATTCTGTTAATGACAAAGTTATGAAAAAAACTGGTTTTACACACACACACACACACACACACACACACACACACACACACACACACACTCTCTCTTTGTGTCACTCTGACTCATTGTGGACTTTTGCTTCTGACCTGAGGTCTGTCTCAGGGAGGAACGACTGGGAATGGGCTCAGTCTGGCAATGTTCCAGTAACATGAAAACCCACACACATCCACACCCACACACACACACACACACACACACACATGGAAAAACTCCTCGCCCTGGAGATCCAGGCGTCTGTTTCAGCCAGATGTGAGCCATCAGCAGAGAAAAAAAACACACTCTGAATGAGAAGTTTTCACAATTATTGCATTTAGTTATGGATCATGCATAATCACGCGCACACACACACACACACACACACACACACACAGGTCCCTCCATACAAGCCCCGGAGAAGTGGAACATATGTTTGCTCCCTCACCGCTGGGGAGTGTGTCGAAGCAGGGGGGTAATGTTTATGAGCGAGCGTCATTAATATGACAAAACAAGGCCGGCTGAGGGATTTACTGCACCAACTGGTGCCGCCATCATCTGTCAGCGCTTCTTATCGCCGTCTTCGCTGCTGTTAGCATCGCTGTTAACGTCCCACAAATCCTAAACCCCAGCGATTAATCATGTCTCGTAGGTGTTCATTTGACTATTCTCCACCTGTGTCTAGTGGGGCGGGGAAGTATTCAGATCATTTAAAAGGCCCCGGAAATATATTTTACAATGAGTAATGGTCCTGTGAACACAGTTTTTCTTTTTGCAAAAGACAGAACAGTTTGTGTTCTTGTCATTGGTTTGAATTTGGGCAGGTAGTGAGGTAGTAATATTTTGAAGCATATTGAAGCGTTATTTTTTACCTGTATTACTTTTTTTGTCAGGTATGGGGCTCCATAAAGATGTCATATACTTTAACAGCTAATTAAATTGAATAAAGCAGATAATAAAGAAATGATTTTTACTTTTAAACTGTCCAATCGAATGCGAATCATTTCATTTAAATCCCTCTTGTAACATTTCACCGCTCAAATATTTAGTTTCACTTCCATTTCTCTTGGACTTTAAGTGAAAGTACCTACTTTACTACCATGTACATCAATTTTGCCCGTCTCGCATTTTCACTCCAGTTGTTTGTGTGTTTCTTATTTTCTATCAAGCCATTTAAGTGCGGACCTGTTTGTGTGGAGAAGCTGAAAAAAAAAACAATTAGTCGCCAGTGTTGTGTGCACTTATGACGGGGAGAGATAAGGCGGTGTGGAAATCCTTTCTGCGTGAGCTCGGCCTCCCGACTGTCTTTCTGTTTGCTGTCCGTCCTCCTCCTCCAGCCGACCACACGTCGGGACAGATATCTACAGTTTATGCTAATAGGATCATTTCACCGTCATTACCAAACCTGGCCGGCTAATCCTATAAACCGCATTCTCATTTCGGGCCCCTTTTGTCTCTCAAAGCACAGCACCGCTTTGTATTTCCTGCCATTCGTTGCTTAAAACTGTATTAGTCCGTCCCATCGTCATCCATCACCGGTTGTCAGTCAATGAATCGAAGGATTGATTATGCAATCTGTTGCCTTCTTGCTCGCCGGAGAGTATTGATGAAGGCTTGCTAAAGTGATGAATGGTGGGGTTTTATTCCCCACGTGTGACTTAACATGAATTACTGCTGATAGATCACTTATGGAATGATTAATTAGTGCAGTTTAGTGCACTTTGGAGAATTGTGCGTATAGTACATGAAGAGATCCAGGGGATTACTCTGCCATAGAAAGACAATAAAAGCAATCCATTGGGTCAGGTCAGGTACATGCAGTGTATTACACAAAGCACATTGTGACTATCGGTTACTTAACTAACTGATCTCCGGCGGCGAACTCTGCGCTCCGCCATCCAAACTTTACAATCACGTGAGAGGCTGCAGAACACATCATGCAACTGTTTTCACAGGCTCAGCACCACTCCCTCTTGAAAAGTAAAGTAAGCACCATGTGAACAGTTGGTGGGGTGCGCCTTTAGAAGTCGTATCAATAACATTTTTATGGAAATTAATAATGAAATAAAAAGAAAGAAAAATATCCTCAGAGCTTTTAGAAAGGTACCGAATAAAACAATTTTTCCTAAAAAATAACTCCTATATTTGTGAATTAATGATCTTAAAAATGTTGGTGGGTCCAGAGCGAGTGTTTTGTTTATCTCTGTGGAAAATAGATCTGTTTGGTTCGAAGCCAAAAGTATAACGAAGTTGCTCATCCTGTCTAAATGGCTAAAATTCTCCCTTTTTTCCTGTAAGCACCAAGGTAAAAGGATCAGCTGTCTTAAATCTCGCTCTGCTCTATGCAGATGATAGACTTCTATATACACTAATGTTAGAGAAATTCACTCGAAGCCAATGTAAAAGTCATTATCACAGGACATTTATTCATGCAAGAAGGAGACAGAGTTGAAACGCATACAAGTCATGCATCAAGGCTGCTCAGAGGTCTGTCTCTGAGTCTCTGATATTTATACTTCGGATAACACACAAGAATTATTTGCATAAAGCTACGTGGCATGTCTTGAACTCGTTCTTCTCCCCTTCCACACAAGCAAACGTCATCTTGGCGTTTAGTAAGATATACAATCACCCCTTACAGAAGGTCAGTGACTGCTAAACGAGGAACATCTGAGATAACAAGTGTGAAGAGAGTTCACACAGGAGCCACAGACTTCACGGAGTCTTGTATGTTAAACAACAATAAGAACAGATCATTCTAAAAGTTATTTTTCTCCAACACTAATCTCCACTTTCCTCTCCTCTGTTGCAACCTATAGGGCCGTGGTGCACATTCAGGTCAACGACGTGAACGAGTTCGCCCCGGTTTTCCGGGAGCCCCAGTACCGAGCCGCGGTGACGGAGGGCAAGATTTACGACAGCATCCTGCAGGTGGAGGCCACCGACCAGGACTGCTCCCCGCAGTACAGCCAGATCTGCAACTACCAGATCACCACCACCAGCACGCCCTTTGCTATAGATCGCAACGGTGAGTAGAATACAGGTTTTATATTAACAGGGATGCCCGTTGACAAAGCCCTAAGATATGTCAGTCCTTGCCACAAAGAAATCTTGTTCTCTCACCTAGATTGTCAACAGGGTGTGATATTCACTGAATTTAAAGATGTATTTTGTGGTGAGGTGTCACTTTTTTTTTGGTCGACCCATTTTCCTTCCACCAACCCCATCCACAGCATTTCTGCTTCACTTATTTCAGTAATTTCCCTCATGCCAAAGAACATCTTTTAATCATATTTAAAGAAAATGCAAAATTACAATTCTGTCATAACACAGTGGCTCTCGTGATCTGCACTGAAATGTACTTTACAGCCACAAGAGATACTACACACACACACACACACACACACACACACACACACACACACACACACATATACCTGCATACACTCTCAGTAAAACTTAATAAACTGACAGATGTCTCTCCTCAGGATAAAATGTGTTATTTGCTCTTTCCAAGGACAAAGTCAAGCTTTGCTCGCAGAGCCATCGGTCACCTTAAATCAGATCAAAAAAGTCTGAGCACAAAAACCCCACAACATAACAAACGCACACAGACAGAGATAAATGCTAAGAAACATTCTCAAATACCCTCACAAATGTACTTGACTTTCTTTGACAAGTTGCCATTTGTACTTTGCAACTTGGTTCCTGAACATTACAATTAAAGGTAGTCATTGCTACTCACACACACACACACACACACACACACACACAAATACAGACATAATGGATTTGTGAGACATTGGGTATTCTCTCCGATAACATGTCCTCTACTGAAAAATGTGGTGCTTCCTAGTTTGATGGAGGACACACTAGAGTGTTGTCTTTTTTTTTGTTTTAACACTGCTGTTGAGAAGCTCACACAAAGTCAAGGAGGATAAAATGTACCCTTCGAGTGAACACTTGAACGCGCAATTCAACCGTCTTGATTCTTACCACTATTAGACAGGCTGTTAAAATACAACTGGCTTCAGTGGGTCATCTAAACGATCTGCAAACACGCTAGTTTGTCTTTATTCAGGAGACATATTGTCGATGGAAGAGACATCGCTGTTAAGTTTTGTTTCTGCTGCCGAGGTGTTGCAGTACGAAGGTTGAGTGTCCGAGGTTGGGGCCAAACTGCACTGTGAGTGATACGAAGGGGGAGGCTGTAGCCAGAGTGCTCTTTCTTCTCTCTCCCCATTTGAAGGGGTCTCGCTCAGCCCGTTGACCGCAGAGGAAAAGGCTTTGAGAGCTCTTGAACTCGAGAGCACCCGAGGGAGGGAGAGAGGGAGTGAGTGAACAGAGGGAGGAAAGGAGGAGTTGGCTGTGAGGGTGAGAGCAAGTGTTAAGAGAGGAGCAGCGAGCGAAGCAAATAGAAAACCTGTATATTCAAAAGCCTGAATAACTTAAAACCCCAAAACTATTTAAATAATACCAATGAGCCACAACGTTGCACTGGGTCACATGGTCCTTTAGCGCCACAACCGTCTTGGTACTGTAAAAACCGTAGACCGTATATAAGAAGTGGACCTAGTAAACATGATGTCACCCATTGGTTTGTGGACATTGGTTTAGAGCCTCGAGTTTGCCATTTTGGCCGTCGCCATCTTGGATTTTGGCCGTCGCCATCGCCATCTTGGATTTTGGCCATCGCCATCTTGGATTTTGGCCATCGCCATCTTGGATTTTGGCCGTCGCCATCTTGGTCGTTTGCTACCAGAAGAGACACGAGAAGGTGGAGCTAAGTACAACCAAATGCTGAACAAGACATTTTCAGGCGCCCAAAATGTCTTTCATGAACTGAAAACACAAAAGGTTTGAAGTTTGAAGATGGAAACGTGGACTTTAGAATATTCACTGAGGTAATAAATCAAGTGAGAAGTAGAGTCATTTTCTCATGGACTTCTATTGCAAAGATACTTCTTTTTGGAAAGAACCTGAGACAATAAGACAATAAGAATAATACAGAATAATTACAGACTTAAACAAGACAAGAAGGACTAAGCAGCATTACTGCTCTGTGGTTATATTGGATATTATAAAGGAGTGATAGATGGATCTCACAGCGACGGATGCTAGGTGTTTTACCTGTGTGTATGTTTTGATAGAGGCACATAGAGAGGGCGAGATGGAGGGTAAAGTAGCCATTAACTCGCTGCCCCCCCCCCTTGTCAGCAGTCACAGCACGCACAGCCTGCTGACACGGATAAGTAGATGTGGTTAATTGAAGGAATGCGACCCTCCGTCATGCAGAAAGGTGCGAGTGTGTAGATTGTGCATGTGCATACTCACGGAAAGAAAAGGAGACGAGCGGCACAACGGGTGAGGCGGCAAACGGTGAGATCGGATGAGGCTGCAACAAAAAACAAAAAAAAAGCGAGACAATGACGCGCATTGAAATGGAACGGGAAGGTTGGAAAAGGGAGAGAACGAGGAGGGAAGGAATTCTAAACAGACAGAGAATGGGCGAGGACGGGGGAGCCGAACAAAGCCGCCCTCGTGTGAATTGCATCTAATCCTCCCACTCCCACTCCCGTATTCAACATTATCACGTTATCAACATTCAGCTCCCTCTGCACCTCTCTCCCCACAATACAGGAACCTCAAGACGACTCCGGCCTGTAATACGAGTCGCAATAACCCATTCCAGCTACGATTCAACTCCAATAAGGACCGACGGTGTCTCCCCCCCCCCCCCCCCCCGCGCCGCCCAGGCCTGGCTGCGTGTTTAGCATTGTCAATCGTCTGTAGCGGGAGACTCATTAAATATTAGCGGAGACACAAGAGTTCCCTTCATGCACTCTGCTTAGCATGAGAAAAGACTCTGGTTTGGTAAATGGGCCGCGGTTACCGACGGAAGGCGGGAGACTCTCAGTCCCTGAATGTGGTCTGGATGCTGATTGTACTGGAGAGACGAGTGGGTTGTTTGTTTCTTGTTATGTTGTTCGTCCGTCCGTCCCTTTTTCATGAGCAATATATTTCAGGAGCGCCTTGAGCTAAATACTTTTTAAAGTTTGTACAAAAGTCCACTTGCACTCCAGGTTGAACTGAAGTTCACTCTGACTTCACATAATGCATGACTCAAGAACTTATAGGCATATATAGGCTTATAGGTATAAATACAGTATATATATATATATATATATATATATATATATATATATATATATATATATATATATATATATATATATGGCTGTATACAAATAATCAATATACAAAGCTGACAGGATATCCTGTAATACCAAGCAGTACTGAAGATGTCAAGGAAAAAAGGATCAAGACAGATGCATGAGAACCACATGCATTAAAAACCTGGCTCCTACATTACCCAAAATGCAACTCATCCATCGCCAGTGAAGTTGCAGATGGCGGGTGTGATAGCAGCGGATGTAGCCGCTACAGATGTCTGGTAAACTCGCTTCTTTCTAAAGCCAAACTCCAAATGTTTGTTTTTCATTTTTAAGACATTGAGGTTTCAGCTCAAGTGACATCACTTGAGTCAAATGCTTCAGATTTCCCAGGATGCTTTCCACACTTTTTCCCCAATGTAAGTCTATGGGATGACGGACCCACACATTGTAAGGTATGAGGTAACCATGATGATGTAATCAGGGTAATCTTCTCAGACGTTGGAAAAGCCCCCTCTAAAGTCATAACACGTTGAACTTCGGTTATGGGGGTAATTTTGAAATATGGATTCGTTACCTTCAGAATAGTAACCCCAGGTATAGGTGAGGGGTGGGCCGGTGCTAATGCCTTCATCGCGTCAGGAAGCGACAGGGGTTTAATGGAAACGTGGTCTTCACTTTGAGAAACATTAGCGCTAATCAAACCACTTGTGCAAGATTAGAGGCTACCTGTCATCCCAACCATGATCTCATTTGTTATAGTGATTAAATTAAGGCATCACAGTTAATTTGACAATGATGTATAATGATGCTTTAAAATTGAAATTAAATACCCATTACTCCTTTTAAGCAAACACACACACACACACACACATACACACACACACACACAAACACACACAGTGTTTAGGCAGATAAGTAGCGATACGTAAACATTCTGTATTTTCTAATATGTCAAATATTACAGAAACACGAGGCTTTACAGTAGAAGACTGTTTTCCTCAAGGCGGTTTAAAGTTTGTACTTAACTCCTTTTAAACTTTTTATAGTTACACAGACTAAACTCTGAAGTCTTGAGTCGGTACACAGAGGGGAAGTCATCAGACTGAAGTACTGCTCCGTTAGGAATACATTTGAAAGTGTGAGAGTAGCAATGAATATGAAATCACATGTTGCACATTGCTTATTACTAGAATGAAATGAAGCTCATTTAGCTGTAAAAGCTCACACGGCCGTTTTATGACTCCATAAAGTCTCCAAATCTCATGGCGACCGAGAAAACTCTGGACTATTTTTTTCCGGTCGCAGATTTGGGGTTTGTGGTGTTTATTACGGAATAAAAAGGTCACGCATTTTTACAAGAACTTCCAGAACCGCTTCACCGATTCCACTGTACACCGACTTCTGCGAAGAAAGTTCTGAACTAACGGCCCGAATGAATGAAAGAGATTTTCAACTCAATGCTTAAAAAAGACACTAGAAGAATAAAAAAAAAAGAATAAATAAAAGAAAAAGTTCAAATAGATTAAAGGCAAAATAAAGGTTTCACTTCTATTGCGGTGCAATCAAAAGCCATTCACGAGCATAAGCGTCTTTTCAGCGTAATTGTTTTTAAAATTAGTTACAGCTGAAAGCAAAGTATAGCGGTGAAGAATAGTCAAAGTTCACTGGCTTTGTTCAGTGGCTAATCAGAAAAGAGTTGCACAAATGATCATTGGTTTTATTGGACTGTTTTGTATTTGTTGTTGCGCTGATTAAACCCTCACCGCCAACGGTAGGTTAAACCGCTCAGCCCCTCACTGCTGTGCTCCGTGTAATCAGTGTGTTTTAATGCAAAGTGGCAATAACGTTTAGCCTATTAGTATGAAATGGGATCAAGGGTAAAAAGCAATAAGAGGTTATCATCTTCAAGTGCTGCCAAAAAAGCATCTGTTAGTACAGAAAACACCTCTAACCCAGAGGTCTTCAACAAGGGGTCCGCGACCCCTAGGGGGTCCGCGGAGGTTCTGCATTTTCTTAAATGAATCTGTCCATTATTTTAATAGTTCCGTATTGAATGCACAATAACAAGGTATATTTATAGATGGCACTAGGCCCAGTTTAATATAAAACACTATTTTATACAATATACTGTGTATAGTCGGGGGTCCCTGCTCCATCTCGCTATCAGTTTGGGGGTCCTTGGCCTGAAAAACGTTGAAGACCGCTGCTCTAACCTATGTTGACCTGTATAACACGTGGCTGCTGAGGAACAGTTAGCAGTAGACAGAGACAGAGTTTTAATGCTAAGATGAATTTCTCTCAGACTCACATGCTCCTTATTTTTTGGGAGTTTTTGTCCTAATTTGGCCAGGAGCTACTTTAATGTGAATACAGCCTCAAAAACTGTTCATTACAATATGCGCACCTGTGCTTTCCCAACTGTGACGTGCCAACACGTCTTCTGTGAAAAACGTTCTATCGCACCAACGATGGAACCATCCCATCCCCCTTAACAAGACTAATCATATTAACCTTAATTGCCTAAATTAATTTCAGGTGTTGTTGTTTTTTTTCTCTCGCTGGAACTAGATACTGAAGTACAGGAACCAAAACTGCACAGAATAATGCCGCGTTCCAGACAACCCAGATGTTTGAATTTCCCAGTTTAAATTTCCAACATCCGACCTCCGAGCTCTCCAGAGGCCCGACGCCAAACATTACTAAAAAAAACATGGCCGACGGTAACAAAGTGGCGTTTCTTTGGTATAGTTGTAAAGTGTAGTTGACTGGCACGTTTGTGCAGAGACGGTTAACTGTAACCAGCTAACTAATAACCTGCCGACATATTTAGGCAAATATGCTGTACGTTGCCTTTCGGTTGATGGTTTTCCATTGTTGTGTGAACTTCTTGAGTTCACCAGTGCTTTGCATACGTGCTTTTTTCAGGACAATTTTGTTAATTGGCATAGTTTTAGATCATGTTTTGCTTTGTTTGTCGAACTGAATTTACTCTACAGCGCGTTATAATGAAGCAAAAAAAGCTACTTGGGTTGAATTTTGACCTTGAACCTCTTTTTTCTCCACCCAAGGCAACATCCGGAACACGGAGAAGCTGAGCTACGACCGGCAGCAGCAGTACGAGATCCAGGTGACGGCCTGGGACTGCGGCCAGAAGAGGGCCCTGCACAGCGTCCCCGTCCGCATCGAAGTCAAGCCCGTCTGCAAGCCTGGCTGGCAAGGTGGGCCGAGTGTGTGTGTGTGTGTGTGTGTGTGTGTGTGTGTGTGTGTGTGTGTGTGTGTGTGTGTGTGTGTGTGTGTGTGTGTGTGTGTGTATGTGTGTGTGTGTGTAAAAAGACCTCACAAGTTGTGAATGCTAGAAACAGAGCCCCACAAAGTGGCTAAAAAACTAGCATGAGAAAAAAAGTTTAGAATTTTGATATATTGAATAGATGATTTTTTTTTTTATCTTGCCTGATTTTTTACAGTGGTGTAGGGCCACTGGAAAGGGTGGACCCCACATTTGGGTGAAAAAAGTTCGGGCCTTACAAAGGGGGAAAACAAGTATGTGTGTGTATTTGTGTGTGTGTCTTGCAGTGATTTCAGGCAGTTCTGACTGCGCCGTGTTCAAACATCCAGAAACGCAGATGCGATTATTTACGCGCGACTAACTTAAAGTTTGTACAATGCTTGATAATAACCGACTGTATCGTACAGCGTGTGAACTATAAGAGCTGTGTGTGTGTGTGTGTGTGTGTGTGTGCGTGTGTGTGTGTGTGTGTGCGCTCGCTTTCTGCTCACAGAAAACACAGATGCAATTATTTGCACGTCATTACTTCGGCCTTGTGTGCTTATACCTCTGAATGTGTGGTACTTGCTGTGGTCTACCTCATTTTTCTCCATTTGTGCCGATCATACTAGTTTCTCCTTTCTCTACCTTCCTGTTTTTCTCTGCCTCTCTTAATCTTTTCCTTCCCTGACCCTCTCTCTCTCTCTCTCTCTCTCTCTCTCTCTCCTTTCCTCCCTGAGGAATTGGCCTGTCATGTTTAGCCGGTGTGATCAACAGCACTTTACTAAGAGCACAGTGACACAGCCAACACGGCTCTTAGCACATCAGAAAGCAGTCGTGGCAGCCCTAACAAGACCCAGAGTAACGCTAAGACGAGTGTCGGCGGTGAGCGGCGAGCGCTGTGCGACGGCGCCACAAACGTCGCTCGGCGGCAATCCGCAGACGCAATTTACACTTGTCAGAGAGGTTCTCGTGTGATGAAAGACAGAACACAGGCAGGGGTTTTCGGCGCCACATGTTGCCGCGTTGCAATCTGTGTTGTTCTGTCATCAACAAGGTGATTCATGTGCCGGATTTCTTTTGGCATCCAGCCATTTATCGTCCCACAGGGCGTGATGTTAGCCGGGGCCGGCGGTGATAAACAGCGGTAAATGAGGAACCTGGCAGCAGCTCAGTGGCAGCCACTGAACCCTGCACACACAAAAAAAAAAAAAAAAAACTCGGAGTTGTCTGGCTCAAATTCAATTCCTCCAATCCGTGTTTTTCTCAGAAACAAGCGGCAACACACTCACACACACACACACACACACACACACACACACACACACACACACACACACACACACACACGGTGGGTTTTAGATGAATTTACACGTTTCTGATCTGAGGCAGAAATGTTCAAGCAACAAGGTCGAGATGGAAAAAGCCAAAATCAATTCATTTTGCATCGAGACAATAAATGATTCAAGGAGCGTCTTGAAACTCCCGAACATTAGTACGGTCTTAGCCTGAATAATTTCTCAGGAAGGGGTACCTTCTGCAGCGCGGTAACAGCTCCACCAGATGAGAGACCGATTTTAAGATTCAGACGAATTAAGGTCACCAAATCAAACAAAGGAAAAAGAAACAATGAAAGTAAAAGTTTCACCCTTTGTTCTCTATTTCAAAACGAGTACATGCAAGTAGTACAAAGTCGCTGTGGCAGCACTTGGCAGCATGCTGTGCAGTGTTTTTTTTTTTATTTTTTATTACGAGCGTAATGCCAAGGGGCAAAGTTACAAACAAACGATGACGGCAAGTGGAATCACAGACGTCTCGGTGTACAATGAAACTACTGACGCACAAGAGACCTGTTCACGCCGTCACAGACACACAGCTGTTACACTTAAATCCTACTTTTGCTCACATCAACAAAAAAAAAAAACCATCAAACTTTTGATGTGCATTGATCTTCATCTTCACGCAGTCACTGTGGGAGTATGTGACAGCTCACACAACACACAAGCATTCACACACACACACACACACACACACACACAAACACACAGAGGGTCGTGGGTGTACAGAGCAACATGAACTCCCTCTCTAGGCTCTCTGAGATAATCCTGTCTTTGAAGCCTGTTTGCAATATGTATTTTTTGTGCATTTTTTCTTCAAATTAGGATTCTTATGGCAAGAAGACACACACACACACACACACACACACACACACACACACACACACACACACACAAATGCACACGCGCTGTCCCTTGATGAAAGGGCAGTCGTTCCTATGAGCGTTGTTTGGCAGCAGGGATGAAGGGAAGGATGAGGGGGAAGTAAATGCCATGGCCACAGATCAGGGGATGTTTAGTAGGGCTGGCGGATGTTGTATTAAAAGGCAGGCTACTGTGGGAATGTCAAAGACACACACTGACACACACACACACACACACACACACACACTGACACACACACACACAAAAAAAAGAGATGTGCTTTCTCCTGTTAAACCCTCCCCCCCAAAAAACAGTGATCTGTCTGTTTGAGTTAGTTATGGTCTCCAGCTCTGGACAGCGAGGCTCAGCTGTGTGTCTCTCTAATCACTCGGCTTGTGGAAACTCACACACACACACTCGCAGGTGTGTGGGTGTGTGTGTGTATGTGCGTAGTTCAAAATATCAGCTTTTTCCTTTTCAGTTTCTATTTTATTTTGCAACCTTTTGTAAAAACGATGTCACACTGAATGAAACGAGTCTGCTTGTGTTTTTACTTTTCCATACCTCTACTTCTTTTTCTTAAGAGTATGAAACTATATATATATATATATATTTCTATATAGTTATTCTTGATGCTGGTGCCACTGGGTTTGGATTCCCGTTGGAGAACCAGAACCAGGACTGCTGCGCGGTACAAACTGACAGACCCTGTCGCAGTAAAATGAGAGGGAGTCTGGCGCTCGGAAACAAATACCATGACGACCAAACTTTCCTCCTTGTAGCTTTGAAGCAGCTTTAGTCCGTATTTTAATTACAATGTATGAAATGACACAGTGACTATGTGACAGCCGTCAATCGTCGTGATGGACCTTCATCGAATTATCACCAGAATCTGCAGCTCCTCCTCCCCTTCATGGAGCTCTAGATCAACTTTCAGCTTAGTTTAAGCGTCCGGCTGCAATTCCACTTATTTGGTTCGCTCTCTGCTGCAGCGTGCAAAAAAAAAACTACAACAACAACTCTAAAACCCAACGCTACACTACCTGCTCTGCACCAAACAGGAGACAGAAAAAGCAACTGAGGCTAGTGAAGGTTGTGAAGCGCAAGAGCAGCTAAAAAGAGTTGAAAACAGAGTGAATAATGGACTCACATTCATCAAGTAGACAGAAACACGATTCCAAATGAATGATGATGCTGCTCTGTAACTGCTGGATGTGTGAATAAGCGACCGTTTGCTAGCAAGTTTACATGTAATTGTATTGGATATGACTTCACCAAGAACCCTACATCCACACACACACACACACACACACACACACACACACACACACACACACACGGACTTAAAATGATCCCTCAGCATGTACAGTTCTTCAGTGTGCAACTCTAAAGAAGTTCTTTCTCTCTCTACACACACACACACACACACACACACACACACACACACGGTACAAACCGCTCTATGCTGGCAAACACAACTGAGCACAAGTCTTGAGTGACAGATTGCCACACTTTTTTGTTTTTTGCTTATTCATATTCACATTTTGTGTGTCGAGTATGGCTCTGTGTCCACAAGCTTGTGTGTGTGTGTGTGTGTGTGTGTGTGTGTGGTGTGGTTGCACACGTGCCTTTCGCATGCTGTTTTACCTCGAAACGGCTCCAAATGAAGTGAACCCATGGATGATGTCAGTCAAGGCAATTAGTGTGAACCTCAGACTGCGGTTCAGGCGTCTAAGCTATCAGGGAATAATTAGAGCAATACGACGTAGGTTAGGTTTTAGATGTTTCGCTGTCACTTCCTCCGTAATGAGACATCATTATTGCTTCTTTTTTTTTTTCTTGGGAAGACGTGGCGTTGAATATTTACCTTTTGACAACGGGAGAGTGTTCTGTGGCGTCCAAACAATGGTGCTGGGATGGCTCAACGAATGTATAATGACACAAACGCCGATGTAGGAAAAACATGCCATGCCATACTTGTTTGATGTCTCGATTGCTCTACAAAATGCAAATGAAGGGGAACATTTCATTGACAGACACTTGATTGAAGATCCAGGAGGAACTTTTGTGGCGTAAGGAGAGCTGAATAAAAGATGAGTGTCTTTGGAACGTGTAGACGATGAGACTAAGGTTATTAAAGATGTAAGCGCCATACGTCAATACCACTTCATAGGAAAGAGGGGCTTTTGAAACAAGGGTTGGACCGATGTAGGTAATTAAATAAGCGTCAAACACAAACGATGCATACTTCTACTTCACACTAATACATTTACCTGACAGGAAAATGTTATGTTACACATTCAGATTTTACTCACAAAATATAACAATGAAAAATATGATGCATTATTATCCACCTTGAACAGACATTCTGTTGTCTATTCCACATAATGACTTTCATTCTGCACTCGAAGAGCAGAAATTAATAGTTTTACCATAAATAGTTGTGCGCACTCTTAATAAAAGCCTTTGATGTGTCACTTCGTTAAGTTTTAATATGTTTTCATGTGAGGAAGTTCCAAATATGTGATCGGTTTATCCAAATAAAGCCCCGTTTAGAAATGTGCTGCGATTGTATTTTCTAAACCAGTCCGTCCGTCGCTTTGCTTACTTCAGCTACGGTGAGAACAGTCTGCTGGTAAAAAATGATACTTAATTGTTCATTTAATAGGCAGTATGCAGTACATACTGATTGAGCATGTAGTATGCAGTGGGCCTGAATTAGTATGCGATTTCAAAGCCGTGGGATTTGCAGGCACAGGCGTCCGGTGGCGGGTTAGAACAGTTATTTTGCCAGCGGCAACGTTATTAGTGGTATAAATTAGTATGGCAAAAAATGTGGACAATTTTAAGTTGCAATGGCAGAGCGGAGGTGTTTTCTGTAGGCTATCTGCTCGTGCTAGTTGACTCCAGGGAGGTGAAGAAAAGTTCAGAGGACTTGCTAGTCTGCTGGAATTTGAAGCTCCGCCCCCACTGCGGCACAAAGCGATTCTCGAAATTTCTGACAGGCTGTCAGAGATTCCTTGCTTTATAGTTACCATATTCCCAGGTAAACCTGAAAGAAATTAAATAAAATCCAGAAAATAAACCCGTCCAACAATCGCTGAAACTATAAAGTGACATTCTTAATAATGACATCGGAATGAATTTTTTAGGAATTACATCTCATAGTCATTTTATTGTAATTTTTCCCCTGAAAACGGCGAAGGCACAGCAAGGAGCCTCGGCCTTAACAAAGGCTAGTGTGTCACAACTTTGAAGTGAGGATTAAGGTGCCGAGACGCCGAGCGAGAGATGGATGTTGTGATTTACTCTCACCCACGGGCAATTTAACTTAACAGCCCATTGGCCTCATTGGTTTAATCCAAATGTCCCGTGCAAATAACAGGCTGTCACAGGTGTGAAGAATGACCAATCAGCACAGGTGGAGGCACTTGTGCTAATTAACACACAAATCAAAGAGAGAAACTAAACCGAGAGGACTTTTAGAGAACGGAGAAAAACCAAGCAGAAACCTAACTAAGCTCCCCTGTGACATGATACTGATATATGTGCGTATAAATCCTTCTTTGTGGATGCAAAATTCATAAAACAAAGAATAATAACTCACCTTGTTGTAGGTGTCCTGTTTTAAACTTCATCTTTTATTCACAAATCTGAGAAATTACCGAAGAAAACAAGTCGCCATTACCTTTACTTTCTCTGCAACGTTACGTTTGACAACGACGACCAGGAGTTCAGTAAGAACCTGAGCAGTTCTCAGGTAGTAGTGGACAGTAGTCTGTTAGCTTGCTAGCTCAGCTAGCTAGCAGTAGTGGGCTAAGACTCCAGGGACTGTAGATGGTCCCACAGAATAAATCAACTCAACCAACTAACTGTGGCTCTACCTAAGTTGCTCTAACTAGGTAAAACCTAATGACCGCAAAGTAAACGTATCATTCGGTAGGCATCACAAACACATAGCTAACAATGGCGCCCGGTGACTCTCAAAGGATCCAAATGCACCGTGTTTTCAGGCAAAACTTTGCCATTTGGCCAATATTTTTGCACATCACAGATACCCCTTAATCTTTTAACACGGTCTACATAATGAAAATCTTGGTTCGAAATTTAAAAAGTGGATCCGATTAAATTATTGATATGAAAGAGATGAAAGATTAACTAGATCATGTGAAATTGGCGTCACGCGATCCACTGGATGGAAGAGTATCACTCTGATGGAGTCGTTGGTAAGAGAAGACTCATAGGCGTACAGCGGCGTTAGTGAAGCTTCTCTTGCCTCGTGAAACAGTCTTTGGCTGACTACACTTTTGTTCGACTTTCTTTGTTGACGCTGACTGCTTACTGTCAGTTTTGCCGGGCTGAATACTAGTCTGTATCTCATTTGTATGCAGCCTTTACAGTGAATTTATTTGTGTGGCAATTTGACCAATGTACTGTAAAAGTTTGGTCATAAACACTGAAGAGGAAATCGGCCAAAAAAATAACATAACAATAAAATTTTGTTTATTTTGTATGTCATTTTGAATTTACGTGTATTTTTTGATTTTGATAATTGAATGCATCATGTTGTTGTGAAGAGTTTGACAATTGCGCTGAGAATCAACTCATCACTTTTGATCAGGAAGTCATGTGTGCAAGCGGTTCTTGTGCAAATGATAGACAATCACACTTACTCTTTTGTACACGTGTGTCAAAACACGAGAATGAGGAAAAACTGAAAGGTAAGATCCACTGATGTTTTACTAAAAGGCTGTCAGAGACTCACAGTGACAAGTGTGTAAGCATGTAATGTTGGTGAAAAGTTGGGAGCCAACCTCAGGTAGTATCTGAAATCAAAACAGGCTTCTCAGACATTTTCCTCTCTTGGAAGCGTGGAGTTGCATTTTTCTGCTCGACTCTCTCCTGTGCTATTCTATACTGTGTGTGTGTGTGTGTGTGTGTGTGTGTGTGTGTGTGTGTGTGTGTGTGTGTGTGTGTGTGTGTGTGGGTTGGTGTGTGGCAACCAATGCTCCAGATCTCTGATAAGAGTAGGAAGAGAATGAATTAAAGAGAGGAAGGAGGAAAATAAATTGCTCGGCACTTCCCTTTCCCATTTCCTCTAACCTCCCACTCCTTTCTTGCTTCCTCTCTAATCTCCGTCTGAGGCTGTCTGGCTGCTGCTTTAGCACTTTTCATCCCCTCTCTGGTACTAGCTTGTTTTCCTGTATGACTTTCTCCGTTTCCTTTTTTTGCGTCATGTGTGTGTGTGTGTGTGTGTGTGTGTGTGTGTGTGTGCGTCCGTGAGTGAGTGTGCACCTCTTTGTCTGTCCACGGCTAATCTCGCATTCCTCTGCAGCAAACTGCGTAATATTCCGTCTGGCCAGCTTTCGGCTGCGTGCTCAAGGACCTCTCGCGGTTTTTGCGGCGACTCGCACTTTCTCAAAACACCTTTTATAGCCAATTTTATACTGCCAATCACACTTCTGCGTACCTGTCGTACACACACTGCTGCGTACCTGTCGGTCGCTGCCTTGCTGCCCACTTTTATTGTTTTGGACAGTGTGTTGTGCTAACCGCTAACAGCTAACGTAACTACCAGTACACACACCATTGCGTACCTGTCGTAAACACACCACTGCGTACCTGTCGTAAACACACCACTGCATACCTGTCGTACACACACTGCTGCATACCTGTCGTACACACACTGCTGCGTACCTGTCGTACACACTGCTGCGTACCTGTCGTACACACACCATTGCGTACCTGTCGTAAACACACCACTGCATACCTGTCGTACACACACTGCTGCATACCTGTCGTACACACACTGCATGCGTACCTGTCGTACACACACTGCTGCGTACCTGTCGTACACACACTGCATGCGTACCTGTCGTACACACACCATTGTGTACCTGTCGTAAACACACCACTGCATACCTGTCGTACACACACTGCTGCATACCTGTCGTACACACACTGCATGCGTACCTGTCGTACACACACTGCTGCGTACCTGGCGTACACACACTGCATGCGTACCTGTCGTACACACACTGCATGCGTACCTGTCGTACACACACTGCTGCATACCTGTCGTACACACACTGCATGCGTACCTGGCGTACACACACTGCTGCGTACCTGTCGTACACACACTGCATGCGTACCTGGCGTACACACACTGCATGCGTACCTGGCGTACACACACTGCATGCGTACCTGTCGTACACACACTGCATGCGTACCTGTCGTACACACACTGCTGCATACCTGTCGTACACACACTGCATGCGTACCTGGCGTACACACACTGCTGCGTACCTGTCGTACACACACTGCATGCGTACCTGGCGTACACACACTGCATGCGTACCTGGCGTACACACACTGCATGCGTACCTGGCGTACACACACTGCATGCGTACCTGTCGGTCGCTACCTTGCGGCCCACTTTTATTGTTTTGGACAGTGTGTTGTGCTAATCGCTAACAGCTAACGTAACTACCAGTACCCATACAGCTGTACGTTGTAGCATTTTAGCTGCTGATATGAGAGCGAAGAACTCGGTGTGTTTTGTTTTTGACAAGACTGCGGGACGTGTCTTATACAACGACTTCAAAGCTGATCACCTGTGTACATCCTCGCTTGTGTCTGAGTTTGAATGAGGTTCATTTAATAACGCCCTGCAGCCCGTTTGTGTCTCGACGGGAGGTTAGCCAACTGTGGGTTGTATTCATTCGATTTGCACAATACAGCGGTGGTCGTTGCAGACGCACCTTGCAGAGATCTGCACAAAGAGCACCTCTCTAGTTTTCCGTTGTCTTTCTTTTCTTCCATTTGTTGGCTTCATCATTTCTTACTTTCTCCCTTTTTTGGTTCTCTTCTCTTCTCATCTCGCCTCCTGGTTTATCAGTTCACCCTGATGTCAGTGTGTCTTTCATGTTCTACACTCGTCTTTATTCCCCCGATTCCACTGATAGTTGGAAGCAGGGATCTACTAGTCTCCAGTGTAAATCACATTCTCTAGATTCTCCTCTTACTCCACTTTTCACTGTTATTGCATTACACTATGACACACACACACACACACACACACACACACACACGCACACACAAACACACACAAGCACATTGTCACAGGGATAAACCCGTGAACCCTCTCTACTATCCTCTCTAGCTTCAGACACGGATGGATGAATGGTGGCAGGGGTAAAAAGATAAAGATAGCTGGTGGAAAAGGGTGTGTGTGTGTGTGTGTGTGTGTGTGTGTGTGTGTGTGTGTGTGTGTGTGTGTGTGTGTGTGTGTGTGTGTGTGTGTGTGTGTTTGCAGGGTGAAGAGCAGAAGAGGGAGGGAGAAAGATAAATACCTTAACACACACACAGCTGCTGATAAATTATAGATGCACCATGGTAACACACAGACGCATGCACAAAACACATGCAAACAGGAAATGGACATAGCGTAGTGCATGACACACACTTACACACCCGCACACACCCACACACACACACCTATGTAAGAGTGATTACACTTCCTCATGTGTTGTCTCTCTGCCTGTTGAGATTGGAGTTTCCTTTAGAGTGCCACTGCAGAGTCAAGGCGACGTTGAGCGATCGTGATTACAAAGACAAAGAGAGCGAAAGGGAGTAAAGGAGGGAGTGGGAGTAAAATAGCAGGGAGTGAATGAGCGGGAGTGAGAAGAAGAAAAAAAAAAGGCAGAGGAGTTAAGGGAAAAGATATAAAAGATATACGCATTAACGTCTCGGGTAACGGGTTCGCCAAAGGGAGAGACTTTTAAACACCAGGGTGTCGTCGGGCAGGTACAGCAATCAAGTAGACAAACAACGGACGGCTGTGATGTCGATCTACAGATACGTCCCGGCCTTCACCCACGGCTATGAGCTTCGGATAGTAACTACAGAGCAACGTGATGGAAAACGGACATGCTGCAGGGATTACAGCGTATATATACCAACTAGCCTCGGATTCCCTCGGGATCCCCCCCTGAGAAGACGGAGGACACAGGATGTCTGGGGTGACCGTGGCTAAGTGGAGAGCAGGGCTGCCTTTCAATCAGAGGGTCGGCGGTTCGATCCTCTGCTCCGCTAGTCTCATGTCAACGTGTCCTTGAGCAAGACACTTCACCCCAAAATTGCTAGCTGTGCCTACGGTAGATAGATACTGAATTGTAAGTCGCTTTGGATAAAAGCGTCTGCTAAATGACTGTAATGTAATGTGTCCAGCAGTCCGATTAGTCCGCCATCATGAGCAGGATGAAAACGGAGGTGGAGAGAAGATATAGTGGGGATCCTCAGAAAGCACTTTTTGCCTCCTTTTTTTTTTCAAGTTTTCAATGTCTGCACTCTAAACACCCAGGATTAAATTGTCATTTTCACTCCGTCCTCAAAGGGGGAGAAATAATTAGAATTACACTAGACATGAAATTGGGGTCTTTTAGGAGGCTTTCCACAGAAATCCAGCTCAAAAGTGCAATTTCATTAGAGATGATCCCATTAGAGACTTTTAGAAGACGATTGTAACAGAAGCATGCTCCTGTCACCTCAGGTGCTCCACAGAACAGAACTGTGATGACAGGTGGTATTTATTTCAATTGTGATGTCTTCAAACTTGTTTGAAAGAGACACACTTTTACTAACAGTTACCATATTGGCATGGATACACAATAAGAAGAACCAACAATAGATGTGAAGCACTTGAAAAAGATCAAGTTAGGCAGATAAAGCCCTTTCTAAATGACTGTTTAATTGTCTTATCTTAGTACATTTTGTAGTGAGTACAAACTTTTATACTACAAGGAAATTATACATGATATGTGTACTGTTGGGTGTCAATCAAACTACAGTACTTCTTTTGAATGCCGCCGGCAATTAAAGAGAGAGCAAAATGTCTTTCAATAATAAATGCTTTTGATTTTACAATATGTATATGGAGCTGTCTCACCACCACCACCTGCAATTTCATTTGCAGCCTTGAGTAGAGCCGCTGTACCCTTTGTGCATTGCAATGTGGGAATATAGTGAGCATCAAAAACATCAAACAATGTGCAGCATGTACTCTGATGTCGCCCCAAATTTCTAGACGGGTACCTTTTAGAGGGTGATAGTTTGAAGCATTGGGCCAGTAAGAACGTCTTCGATTCTGAAGTCAGGAGATGCTTTTTACAGGTTTTCATTTTTCCTGAATGTGTTTATTCCTCGGCAGCAAAATACTTGAAACTCTTAAACCTGTATTCACTAACAAGGCCCACGCCAATAACAGTATGAGTTTCAAGGTTTATTGCATAATGGAATGATTCGATTTCGAAAGCTTGAAGGGGTAGAAGGATGAAGGGATGGGATAGAGGTAGAGGGATGAAGGGATGTAGGGTAGGGGTCGAGGGATGAAGGGATATAGGGTAGGGGTAGAGGGATGAAGGGATGTAGGGTGGGGGTCGAGGGATGAAGGGATGTAGGGTAGGGGTCGAGGGATGAAGGGATGTAGGTTAGGAGTCGAGGGATGAAGGGATGTAGGGTAGGGGTAGAGGCATGAAGGGATGTAGGGTAGGGGTCGAGGCATGAAGGGATGTAGGGTAGGGGTCGAGGGATGAAGGGATGTAGGGTAGGGGTAGAGGGATGAAGGGCTCGAGGTGGAGGGATGAAGGGGTTGAGGTAGAGGGATGAAGGGATGTAGGGTCGGGATTGAGGTAGAGGGATAGACGGATGTAGGGTCGAGGTAGAGGGATGAAGGGATGTAAGGAAGGCATTCATTTGGAATTGGGGTTCTGTTCACAAGAGCCTCTTTTTCCTAGAATTCTTTTTTTAACCTCTCCTCAGTCTAGATGCCTAAAATTCAGGAAGGAAGAAAGATTCCACAACAACTTTTTGACTTGTTTTTCTTTCTTTTTTTACTCCACCTTTAAAAGCCCTACACATTTTGTTTCTTTCTGTTTCAAGCGCTCCAACAAAAACAAGTACGAGCTCTACATACACTCAAGAAAGAAAAAAAATAGAGTAAGGTCTCTTGTATGATGCACAAAGAGCATGCATGAATGCATTAAAGGAAATGCTTTTTTTGGGACATCGCGGGCTAAGAGACCGAGAAGGACGGCCAGGAAAGAAGAGGAGAAATCGGAAAGATGGCACTCACTGACGGAGGGGAGATGGAGGAGGACAGAGTTGGAGAGCAAGAGGGATAAGGGAAGGGAACGAGGAGCAGAGTGCTCTTTTAAATGGAAATTGGCTCTTCCACTGATGGCTGGGACGAGTAATGACGACCCCCCTCTGACTACTTCAACGTGGTGTCAGCATTTTTACATGCACAGGCACACACACACACACACACACACACACACACACACACACACACACACACAATGTTCACATAACTATCATCCTGCACCTGCACACATCACACACATTTAAAAGCATGCAATAAGTTAGTGATGACACACACACGCACACACACACACACCCTCCAGAGATGGGGAACAGCGTGAAAGTGTGATGATGCATCATTTTGTTAAGCACCTCTATCCATCTCCCCTTCACTTTCTGCTCATTTTAAGGACGAGGTTGCAAACTTACCTCACCTGTACGTCTGTACATATGCAGCATACATAGTGTACAGTGTGTGTCTGTCTGAGTTCCCCCAAACATCTGCTATTTACTTTTCTTTTGCCACGTGCGCAAGATAATAACTCGGTAGTCCAAGTGAAGCATGTTTGAAGGAATCGCAGTCTTAACAACATCCTGTATATTTGTAGGTCACCGCTGTAACTTTTTGAACTGTGCCTTCCACAGATCAATGGCTAAGCTGAGGTACAAGTGTGAAGTACAACTTCCCTATTTCAGGAGTTGGTTCCGACTCCAACTTTGAGACTCTCTGGACTCTTACTGTATAAATCAATCAACTGGAAGCTGCTACTGTACTGCGCTAGTGTCTATAAAGGCCACTGTACATGTCCTAAACCCAGTTCAACCAAATGAAGCTCTCTGAATCATCAGGGTTCAGTCGAACTAGATCGTACAAAGTGTCATCCCAACGGATTTTAAGGGATCTATTAGCAAAAATGAAATATAATATACATCAATATGTTTTCATTAGTGTATAATCAACTGACACTTAAGAATTGTTCTTTTTCCGTTAGCTTAGAATGAGCTAACGTCTACATAGGGGGCGGGTCCTCCGCTGTGTTGCACTGCCATGTTTCTACGGCAGCCTAGAACAGACAAACCAAGCACTAGGTCTATAGAGAGCCTTTCGCATGTTTACGTTGCTTGAAGTAGAGAAGCGTAGTTTTCCGACACGCTTGTGAAACTGCGGTAATGTTGCAGAGTCGCAGAGCGCAAAACCGTGGTCTTGGAAAGGGAGCGGTGAGCGGAAGGGTTATTCATTTGTTTGCAATCTGCAAACTCACCGCTAGATGCCACTAAATCTTCCACAAAAAAGCAACCGTGTTTATACGTACACATACATATCATATATATATATTGTTAAGTGTTATGCACAGGGGGAGAAATTTGCTGTCATAACGCGCGACGAGATGTGATAAATCGTATAAATGAAGATAACGGCGCCCTTACGTATCATCTCTCTTCTAAGGGGGCGGTTTTTAAATGCCGTTAAACAATCTGACGGGCGATTTGTTTGAAGCATACGTCAATGTCTTTCTACTTTCATGCAGATTTATGGTCCTTTAAATAGCCACACTGTACACGTTCCAACAGATTGAGTGAGCTTAATATAGTAAATGAACACATATGCTCGCTATGGAGGTAAAGTGAGTCGTGTGCCTCGTGACCTGTTGTAAACATCGAGAAACAGGTTGAAAATGTACAAACAGTTTCCCAGTATTTATTGTCAAGTATAATCCTTTGTTTGTTTCATTTGTGTGTGTATTTATGCAAATCAGGATGTGCAATACACCCCTGGTTTTCATTTTAATACTACCGTTTTAATCACCTTTTTTAAGATCTTTTTCATTTCAGAGTTTAACACACAATACCAGGACCTCCCCTAAGTGGAATGCAGCCATCATTTATGTGATTAATGCATTTTCTGTTGTGAAATGTCAAACTGTGAAAAATTAATATTTCCAACACAAGAGCAGTTGGTGAAGGCTTACCGTACCGCACGTTTTAAATTGAATCAAAATCAATGAAATGTGATTAAGGCGCAGTCGATCTTTGGCTCGTGTAATGGCAGATTATCATCCATAACTTGGTTGTAAGGTTTCGGTTGATTAAAATACGAAACATCATACAGCTGACAAAAGGATGCATGGGAACTACTGTACAGTATTTACATGAATGACAGCTTGTTAATAGGATGACATTATGTATCAGCGGATGCATCTTATAAGTTTACATTTAGATCATTGTCCTTATTTTGAACATCTTTTCATACGGAGGCAAAAAACGCTTACTAGTGCACAAATAAAAGTGTATTTTTTTTGTTGTAATCCCGTTGAGGAGATTCTACTTCCACATGGTCGTTTTCATGTCCGTCTTCCTTCCTCCGCTTCCTCTCGTATTCACAGAGAGAGAAAGCTCTTGGGCCCACTGTGTGAGTTCTGTTCAGAGTACCGCTGGCAAGCGCACGACTCAACAGAGACCAAATAGCTTCCTGTTAAACCCACACCGCTGTTACGAAAGCTGGGTTTTACTTCAAGCTGGGTTTTACGTCTGTGTGTTACTGTGTGTGTGTGTGTGTGTGTGTGTGTGTGTGTGTGTGTGTGTGTGTGTGTGTGTGTGTGTGTACACTGGATGTGTTCGTAGTTCTGTCTGCATCCGAATCACATTGTACAACTCTGTGATTTTGGGATTTTGTGTCTATATGTCTAAATGTGTTGTCCCTGTTTGAACTGTCAGAGGTGAATTTACTAAGAATGGATCGTGGCCACTGATCGCGCCTCAACCTTTTTTTGAGACATTTGATACATTTTTAAGTTAATTAAAGAGCGACCGCACACTTAAACAAGTTTATTTTAAGCTTTGATGTTAACGTTCTTACCTAAGACAAGCGCTGAGTCGTTAGTCGGTCAAGTTAATGTCAAACGCTCCTTTCCTAAATTTAACTAAGTGCTTTTTGTTGCCTAAAGCTAAACTTCCTGCTTCATTTTCAGCATATATTGATATTACGTAGAGCGTCATAGTTTGAAGCTCAGCAGCACTGATCAAGCTGAGGTATTTGGCGCGTTGGGGTTTTGTTTCACAAACTAAACCAAGGTTTCTCTGGAAAGTTGTCGGTATTAAATGAATGCATAACAACCTGTGAGAGGAGCCATCGATGCTTATTAACTCACACGGCAGGGAGGAAGACGGTGACAAATCGTATTTCTTGTCCTCCATTAATCAAAACATTAATGAAATGTTTGTCAAAGAGCACAGATTCAAAACATAGATGTGTTTCCTCTTTTTGTGCCTGTGAACACACCTCAGCACAGTCCAGTGGTTTCTGACAAAGGACCGTTTTTCATTTTATTACTTCAGCGTTTCCCATTATTAAAGACAAATGCTTCTGCCAAATTTTAATCAGCGATACGAGGCTATTTGGTTGAGGTCTTATCCAAACGGAGACTACGAAATGAAGAGTAAGCTGTCTTTACTTTGTGGTAAAAGTATATCTCTGTTTCTTTTCTAGCCCTAACACCTCATACGTCTACTTTAGTGGCTCCACTGCTTCAACACCCCCCCCCCCCCCCCCCCCCCCTTGCTTCATCGTGTCTTACCACGAAGGGAAGTCGTGTCTCAAAAAGAAATGTGCCTTTTTGGTGTGAAAGAACATCTGCTACTGTACTTGGTCTTGTGATTTGTTTTCACGACATGCTGCACCCCCCACGCTCCGTGCAACTCATTTGCCTTTCAAGCGTGCGGGGCCCATTCCTCATTACATTTGAGGGGCGGTGCACTTCACACCTTCCTGTGTGCATTCATCATCAGCTGCTCTCGCGGTGGGGTCGATCCCGGGGGCCCATTACCGAGCGTTTTACAGTAAATCTCGGCGCGTAACAAGCATCGGTTTGGCGCTGCATTCAATACGCTGACCTCGTTGTATGTCAGCAGATTCAAAAGGTTCCAAAAAATTGCTCACATGGGGAGTTCAAAAAAAGTTCCATATCTGCGTCGTCGCTCGAGTAGCTGCAGCGTGTGATGCTATCGCTCCACTGTAGCTCTGTGAGGAACACACTCAGCTTGCAGCCACAGGGAACTACCTATCAGGACCGCCAGGGAGTACGGTCAACAGAAACCGTTTCACAATTAAAGTGTTAACATTCTGACGTCAAGCAGCTAATGCCATCTTTGTTTAGAACGGTATCTTGTTAGTAGTACCAAACAAAGTCATTAAACATCATTAAAATAGATATATGTTCATAGATATATCGGACATGCTGATAGCACTAAATTAAAAGTAAAGGGGTTAACAAAGTTATTCAAAATCATTATATTGTCTGTATGGAATTTCATTGCATTGACATTTTAATCTATTTCTAATCTTTGAATCTAAATAAGTTAAATCTGCCGGTGACTGAACGGTCTGGGGGTTATCCTCTGGGGAACATGAATGTCCGTACAATATCTTTGGCCAATCTCTCTAGTAGCCCAGATGTGGAAGTATTTCAGTGACTGACAACGTTGACCTGCTAGTAGGGCGAGATGTACTTGGGATGTATCCTCTGGGGCTCATGAATGTCATGGCGATCTGTCATGGATCTGTTGAGGTGTGGACCAAACTGATTTTCCTGACTATACCAGTCAATCACCATTGCCGTCCTTTGGACCCATCTAGCTAGTGTAGCTAAAAGCCAGTGGCAAATGGGAATGACCCATAGAAAGTGTCAGGAAGTGATATGATCGGCCCATTCTCTCTTTCTCAAAGTGGCAATAACAAAAAAACGTTTCCCCCAGTCGGAGTATTAATGTAAATGACGTGCTCTGCGCTCTGGCAGGACACGGCTTACCTCTCTGTATCCATAGATCTGAAGGAACCCGGATTAGTGAACACTCGTCCCTGTAGACAAATTACATACAGGCGTTCACTCCATGAGATTAAGAACTATTGTGAGATAAGAGCGAAACCACTTAAATGTCAGCTCCTTTTCTTCTTATCCTCGTGTTTGTCCAATGCTCACTAACCCACAAACCGTAATCACCCACTTTCCAAACTCGACCCGCTTCCTCGCATCTATATGCATATTACATCCGCTACCCATTACTCCTCATTTATCCTTCCCCATCCCCCTCACTCCTTCCCATGCATCCTTAACCAGGCTCTTCCCTGTCCCCCCCCCCCCATCTCTGGATGTGGACCGGAGCCAGCTTGGCAGCGTTAAAGCCAAGGTCTCGCGGGTCATTTAACTCCCGGTTGTCGACGGAGTATGTTATCGCCTATACTTCCTCACTCCCGACCCGAATGTAAAAAGGTGCAGCGTCGTTTGTTTACCCAGCATGGTGTGGGGGGGGGGGGGAAAACAACAACGAGGGCTGTAGAAAACCTATTCAGCAAACGCGGAACCAAAATATTTCAAGGTAGTTGTAGCCTATTTGCATTGACGAATCGTTGTTGTGCTCATTTTGACGCATTACAACGGTAATTTAAAGAATATTAATGCAAATGTTGACGGCATAACACTGCATTTTACATTCCGATACGATGCATCAGATCTGACAGAGCAGTAGATTGACATTTCAGCTAAGTTTGGAAGTCACATACCAGAACTCTGATAAATGAACTACTGTCTTTGTTTGGCCCAAACGTCCTGGGCGGAATTTCTTACTATTTAAATTGCGTCCATTGCTCTACTATGGGTTTGGATTGGAGTTAGTTGAAAGCCTATGGCGTGTCACATACAGATGCTAAAGGGAGCCTTCGGTATCAAAAAACGCCGAGGGGGCACTGACCAAGTTGCGATACTTGAGGAGTCAGAGAGGACGTAGCAGTGTATACAGTGTATACAGTATATACTGTAATTGTGTGCAAAAGAAAAGTGTGAGAGAGAAGATACAAGAACCGCTTAAATCGGCAGATTGTCTTTTGTTTTTTTTTAGGTGCACATCCGTGTGTTTTTGTTCTCACCATTGTCATCACTGACACTGACAATCCCTCATTAACAGTGCCGCGGCTGCTCACGGCACTCGCAGTCTGGAGGAGGTAAATTAACTACGAAACAGATGCGATGTGTGTGTGTGTGTGTGTGTGTGTGTGTGTGTGTGTGTGTGTGTGTGTTTCGAGCACGAGGAAGCGAACATGGCAGATTTAAACTAGGCTGCTGCGCAACAAAGAGCTGCTCCCTTTCTTCTCCTCCAGTCGGCTCGGCTTCGCGCTCATGCTTCCAGCTCCTATAGCCAAAACACTAGACAGACAGACAGACAGACAGACAGACAGACAGACAGACAGACAGACAGACAGACAGATGGATGGATGACTCACTTGTGTGTTACACTTACAAACACCACCGGATGGTTGAGAGTTTTGCGCCCGATTTAATTTTGAGGCGGTATAGTTTGCTCTTAGTTTTCATACAGTGATAATGCAATGGTGCTCCCGTATGAGACAAACGTTGGAAGTTTTGACAGCATTTAAAACTCTGATGATTGAGATCGGCTCCCTGTAAACACAACTTGTATGAACTATAAACAGGCGGCATCATTTTTGCAGCTCTGTGTAGGAAGAGACTGTGCAGATAAACACAAAAATCACAACACAAAGGCTACGGAAAAGCAGAAACATCACTGTCTCACAAAATAATAGCCTGCCCCGGACAACAAAAAAAAAAAAAAAAACACAATTTGCAGCTGACAGGACGGACAGTGACAGCATAATGACTACTGCCGCTAATGCAGGCACTGCATAGCACTCAAACAACAATGCGGCAATTTCATTAGCCGGGCAACATTCCGCCAGAAGGATATTGAGTTGTGATGCCAGAAATATCAGTGACAGTGAAAAGATTGGAAAAGCAGTGTTTGTTTTGACGGTTAGCCTGAGTGGACAAAATGAGGCGGGGGAAAAAAGACAACATGCAATGACAAAAGCAACAAGTGGGGCTCGTGAAAATCAGATATCTTCTAAGATAAAATCATCTGCTGCCCGGGTTGGTGTTTCCATTTATAGACTGCAGTTTAATCTACCCACTCTGCCGTCCCTAACACTATCACTCCATCTCCCTCTTTTCCCCCAGATTGGAATAAGCGAGTGGACTACGAGCCAGGGACGGGAAGCAAGCAGCTGTTTCCTAAGATGCACCTGGAGACCTGTGGCGGGCCGCTGTCGTCGGTGAGGACCACAGTGGAGCTGCAGACCAGCCACATCGGGAAAGGCTGCGACCGCGAGACCTACTCCGAGAAGTCTCTACAGAAGCTCTGCGGTTGGTTCTGCAAAAGACATTTTTTTGAATGTAGCGCATTGAGTGGGGCGTTTCTGTAGCGTGTGTAGCGAGTAAACCCTTCGTGAGAGTCGGACCCGTTGGCTATTAGGATAGTGGTGAGATATGTGGAATGCACTGTAGATGGCTGATCAAAGATGACTTCTGACTGAGGCGGCAAACTGAAAGTTAGTGCGATGAATATGAAGTAAGCTGCTGCTAAAAGCATCAGTGGAAATCCACCGTCTGAGTAACGGGGTCAGACAGGACCCGAGGCCCTTTTTTTTAAAACCGGCATCTGAAAGCTCCCGGTTCCGTGTTGCTTTCTTATCTCGCCTTGTGTCCCCGGTAAACCCCTGTGCTAAATGAAGGCACCAGAATAGCAACGTAAAGCCGTGTCACTAATGATGTGACAGAGCGAGGGCATTAGCCGCCTCAGATGCGGCCGCGCTTTCTCCTCGGTGACTGATGAGCAGCCGAGCCGCCGTATCTGTGCCCAGAGCGCCAAACAAAGCAGCCGAGCCTACACACCCCCCCCTCTCTCCCCTCCCACCTCCCCTCCCACACTGCACCGCCAGCAGGGGGGCTGGAGTCATCATCTTTGACTAACGGCCTTCACAAACCCCATTCCGGCTCATCTGAATGCATAACGTCCACTCCCTGCCTCCCCTGGCACCCGGTCTATGCATGGTTTACCACTAAAGAGTCCTTTTCAGGCACCTCATAATCGTTATCTGATAGCGAATAGAATAAATTGTAATTGCTTTTTTAAAGCGCAATCAATTTGAGATAATGTACAAAGACATCGGGCAAAGAGACGGCTGCAGCTGGGTGCCGGAGAAGTCGATGCGTATTTATTTACGGAGGGAATCTAATTACTGGAGTCAGAACGTCGACGCTGGCAGGAGCGCGAGGTGGAGAAAAACAGCTTTACAGATGGGGGGGGGGGGGGGGGCATCAATTAATGTGCTAATGTTGTGTTATTAGCAGCGATGAACAAGTTGCATGTTGCAATTGTTTGCCGGACAAGAGAGCCATGATGAATTCTGACACTGCTCATTTTTTTTCTTCTTCTTCTCAGAACGGCATGGTTCCCGCCGTATCACTTTGATTTATTACCGTCCACAGGCTGTTACAAATGATTTATAAATGTGGTTTAAACGCACGGCATGTATTTTTCACTGTCCCACGGAAGGGGCAGAGATATAGATCACCAAAGGGGCCACGTCCATTGCATCGAGGAGCAAGGTGAGCGACGCGGCAAAAAAAATAAAAATAAATAAGGTTTGTCGAGGTGCCAGTTTCAAAAACAAAAAATCGTTCAACGGACTCAACACATATTGAGGTTATTGTGTCAAAGGGATGATGGAAACCGCTTTTTAAAGGGAAGAGGAGAAGAGGAATGAGATGGCTCAATGCAGTGGTGATTGGTGTGCTTGTCAGAATGCACGGTATGGGGATCGTATAACAAAACAATTCAAGTGGCCGAATGGCACCGTCTCTTCCCTTTGCGTTAACACAGCGCTCGGTCAACACGTCCTCTCCGTTGCGCATGGCGGTCGTCTGCTATGTTCTGAATTTGGGAGCGATGACTCGCGTTGTCTTTCCCTTTTTTGAAAGTCAGTTTCATTTGCCATGAATCAATACCCACATCCTCTATCCATCTCGGCCCATTGATTACATATTAAGCCCTGCCATCTGGCTCACTCATACGTAATCATAGCCAAGGTTAGGCCAATATACGCCGCGTATCTGCCGTGATTGTTATTGACACGTTCTCCGTCGACACCTTTTTTCATTTGTTCACACGGCGATGACCCCCAGGGGCCTCCTCGGGCAGCACTGACCTTCTGCCCGCCCCGAGCGCCGCCACCAACTGGACGGCTTCCCTGGTGACCGACAGCGGCCGGGACAGCGACTTGATCTTCAGGTTCGACGGTCATCAGGCGGCTAAGATCCCGGACTGGGTGGTGCCCCAGAATCTGACGGACCAGTTCACCGTCGCCACCTGGATGAAGCACGGACCCAGTCCCGGCCTCAGAGCCGAGAAAGAGACTCTACTCTGCAACTCCGACAAGACCGGTGAGTGTGATCCTGACCCACATAATCCCACTAACAGGTGTCTGTACAGCCTGATATCTCATTCCTTTGTTGCCCAAAAACACACCACTGAGCCATGTGGTAACACTTGATGGCATGTTCCTTCATTGTAATAGACATGGGCTTTGTAGTTAAGCTTAATTTAATTCCACCTACATCCACCATGTTGCTGCAGCTCTGTTCATACTCACAAGAACACCAGATGTGTGTTAATCCTCTGCTGAAAACACCAAGAATGGCACTATTTACTCCAGTTTGAGTGACATTTGTCAAAAACAACCAGCTGTTTAAGAAGCTGACTTTTTTCAAAAGACATTTTTGAAGATTTAGTTCAGTAGGAACCAATAAGCTCGGAGCTGAAGAGGTTCCATTGAGAGACGATCTATCACCTCGTTGGTTTGGGTCTTGGGTTTGATCCTTTTGATTATGTTTTTTCACACAGTTTTGAAATTGTAAATGTTGGTTTGAATTATATATCTTAACACTACTCACTATAAATCAACTGTCAATCCCAAACGAGGCTAAGAAGTTTTGATTTTGGTACAATGTGACAGGAAAGCAAATTGTCTTCCTATAAAAATGTATAAATATATAAACGTGCACATGGGAAATATCCCTTCCAAACATGTAATAAGCATTATTTAAGTATACTAAATATTACCTTATTCTCTGTATCGATCCAGCATAACAAATTCAGTAACATCATAGCATGTTTTGCCCAACGGGGATGATTTTTGTTGTTAAAATTCCAGTGAAAATTGATGTGAGACAACCTTGACCAAGTTGTCCTTCATCGACGAGGCGCTTCTGTCAGTCGAGTGTGTTCGTCTGCTTTGTTACCTGACAGTAAAGTCGGCGTGATGAGTCGGTCCCTAGTGCCTATACACTCTTCCTTTCTCCCTCCCTCCTTGCAGAGATGAACCGCCATCACTACTCGCTGTATGTCCATAACTGCCGCCTGGTGTTCCTGCTGAGGAGAGACTTCACCCAGGTGGACACCTTCAGACCGGCCGAGTTCCACTGGAAACTGGAGCAGGTGAGACGACCGCGACGCTCCCCCGTGCACGGGGCGGGGGGGGGGGGGGGGGGGTACACGCGACAGACAGGTGTGACACGTGACATGAGTGATCTCAGGGGTCACGGGTCACGGGTCACAGGCCAGACGTTCATTTACAGAGTGTGGCAAAAGGTTCATGAAGGAGTGAGAACCACAGATCAGTCCTCACTAACCGGTCGCTCATCAGACACATAAAAAGCGCAACACACACCCATGGTTGTGTGTGTGTTTGTGTGCGCCTAGAAGCACTTGTATGCCTTTTTTATTTAGTGCCTGCCTGCACTAGAAATCCTCCTACAATCCTCAAAGAAGCCTAACCTTTAATTAAACCCAATTAGTTTGGAGAACTCTCACAACACTTCACATATTAACCGTGCACCTTTTTTTTTTTTTTAATGGATACAGTGACTCTTCAATGAATATTTGCTATGGATATGAAGACTTTCCTGTTTGTATTTCATGATTCGGGGGAGTTTTTATATATCTTTTGGAACAGAAATGTCGGTATAAGTAGGGCAAGACTGGAAATGTTTTAGGAAAAAAAAGCCAGTTCAACGATCTATATGCACAAACAGATTCTTAGTTGATAAGAGGGGAAAGTGAAGGATGCTTGAACAAACAGACATGGCAAAGAGAGGCCGAGATATGCTCGCTCCAGGGTGTGTGTGTGTGTGTGTGTGTGTGTGTGTGTGTGTGTGTGTGTGTGTGTGTGTGTGTGTGTGTGTGTGTGTGTGTGTGTGTGTGTGTGCGTGTAGACAGCAGCTGTCTGTTGATCAAGGACGCTGTCTTAAAGTCAGACAGGTCACCTTGACTCGCAAGACCCTGACTCTCTCGAAGCGAGGACATTTGATCCGGAGGAGGGACATATACAGCTGAGCCCGGACATCCAGACGCATCCATACAGGGCTAATTCAATCAGACAGCACTGGTCTTCAATGGGGGGGGGGGTCTTCTGGAGAAGTTAAAAACACAGGGGTTTCCACAGAGTGTTAGTCACGTGTCTGTTTTCTCATCCATTCCACATTTCTTCTGGCGTTCGCGCAAATCCACGTTTCTCACAATCCCCGCTGCCTCGTCAGTCAAATGTTTACTGAAGGTGTTAAAAAGGGATTATTAGTAGCTATACCGCTGATGACACATCCTCTGTATTGTGCCGGGGGGGGGTTAAAAACAAAAATAAGATAACAACTTAAACATAGTGGTAATTTGACACACTGATTCCTGTGAATGAAAGCCGTACATATTTGTAATTGACCTGGTTTGTGAGCTGGATAAAAAATAACATTTTGTTCAACTAAACTCATTTTAATTGAACTTAAAATCTATTTGGTTTCTGGTAGTATGGACACAAAAAACCTTCATGTAAACAATGTCAATTTTGGAATTTCATGGACGTTACTTTTGATGTCTGCTCTTTTCCAAGTTTAGGAACTCACTAATAATTTAAATAATTAGGGGTAACATCTATGTTTGGGGGACTTGGACTCATGACGTCAGTGTTTCTAAAATCCTGGATACAGCCCTGTAAAAATTTTAGATTTTATCAGCTGCAACAGCGACATGACAAAAGACCGTCCACTACTTTTGGTCCTTACAGGAATATACTGTTACCGACATTGTTGGTCCCCAGAAGACGAATCCAGCTGACTTATTGATCCTTTGACTTTCCATCTGGCCCTGCCAGCAGTTTAAAGTGTTCACTTATCCACTAGAATATCTCAACAACTGCCCAGATGGATTGACACAACATTTTATACGAGCATTCACGGTCCCCAGAGGATGAATCCCAATGACGTTGATCACCCTCTGACTCTTCCTCTAGCGCCACCAAACACCCCACTGCTTTCCATAACGAAGACAATATTTGGCCATATAAAGGTGCCAAAGATATTCTCTTGTCTTTATTTAAGGTGATAAAATGATTTTAAGTTGGATGCCGTTTGGATGCTAGAGGGAGCAATTTCCTCTGTGAACAGCTTGTTTGTTTGTGGTAATTCTAGTGTGATAAAGTGTAATTCACGTATAATAAAATGCATCACATCCTTTAAGTTGGTCTCATATGCAGCAGTTGATGAAATTCTATAAAAAAAAAAAAAGGAAGTTGTGAGATTAGGCTGGCTTCTAGCAGTTTTTTGGGGGTAATACAAAGATTTAGAAAGTTAATTCTACAGCCTTGTCTAAATTGATCTCAATTTATTTATTTTATTACCTCCCGGTGATAAAACTTTCTTACGGACTATGCCGACACCACATACGTCTCTGGAACAGGCTGAACAATAGTTGTTAAACTGTGTAGTTTCCTGAGCACTTTCTGAACCCCCCCCCCCTAATTCTTTTGTCCTCTCTCTCATCTTCCTCCCTCTTGCTAATAGTTTGTCTCTGAAACCCTGCAGCATGAAAGGAAACTTTCATTAAGTTGCTATCTCCCCCCTCGCCTTCTCGCCACTTCCTCCTCATCTGCTAATGTCTTTTAAACAAAATGAACTTCTGAATACCTCCTGGCCCAGGGAACACTTCCACAGAAGAGTCTCCTCCTCTCCCTACATTGGTTTATCACAGAAGTCCAATTAATTTCTCACACAATCCAATCAGGCACCGCAAGTCGGCTACATAAAGACCGCAGATGGTTGCAGATATTAGTTTTACCTGCTGTGGAAAATATCTGTGTATATCTGTTAATAACAGGCGCAAAGTAGTTGAAGGCAGCATGGCTTTATGCGTACAGACCTATTGTGTTCAGTGTGATTCAGTATTTTAAGCGTTGCTGTCTGTGCTCTGCATTGTTGAGAGAGATTGAGCTTGAGGTTTTTTTTTTATTGACTTCAATGGAGCACTGTGCAGTGAGCGTCTTTTGTGCACGGTTTCATATTCTTTTTTGCATTCAAGCGTCTCAAAGGAGACTGTCAATCTTGAAGCTGTTTCCTGCATCAGCCAGTACTTAATGAGCCCCTGCATGTATTATAACCATGTAGAATAGAGTCTGCACGGTCCAAAAAATAGCCTTTGGCTCACGCAGGTATCCGGGAAATTCACCGGGTTAAAGACTCACACTTCAGTTCTTTAGCAGTGTGTTAACAGCAAGTGAAGCTTTATCGTTCCTTTGAAGAGCAGAAATACAACTTATATGAACTAAATCCACCAAACCTTTACCTTTTCAAAAGGGTGATAAATAAAGTTTATCATTTATAGCATCTTTATGTGCTTGTTTCTGGATTTCTTAACAATGTGTTTTAAACATTCTGTTATTTTAAAGCATTTCATTGTAAATTAGGATATTTTTTATGTGTATGTGGATCATGCTAACTGCGTTGCCTACTCGCCACCTTTATTGTAGAAATTCGTGAAACACGTCATCAATACGATGTGTTATCGGGGGCATCCTGCACAACCTTCCTCAACTGGTGACTTTCAGCCAAATGCGTCTGTGATTAATCCTCATAACTTAAGTCGTAAGTCATATATAATAAACACAGTTTGTATTTGAAGTAAATTGAAGACTTTTACCAGGACACCAATTTATTCTATATGTACTATATGTTTTCAACAGCTGCCATCACTACAAGCGCATGCGGCTGAGAGTCACCAGTTAACACAGTCATTTGTTTAACCAAAACACCGGCAGCATCTATGGCTGCAAGCTATTATGACCACAGACGACGTAGTTCAGTGACAAATACATTTATATATCTGGCCACTAAAATATTGGGCCACTTGCTAATTTATTCTACCCGCTCACTTATAGCACACAGATCTGGAAAAGTCGAATTTTTAAGGTTGCATTTGCGATATTTGGTGGTTAATGACGAGCTTCCGCCATACTTCCGTTGCCAAACTACGTGCGCACACTTACAATATGTCATTTTACAAACTGTTGAAGGTCCATATGAAACAATAAGTAATGCATGTTATGTTTGTAGTTATTTCAGTATGCTAACCAAACAGCTAGCTTGGCTAGCTCCTTGGTTAGCTCCTTGGTTAGCTTCTTGGCTAGCTCTTTGGTTAGCTCCTTGGTTAGCTCCTTGGCTAGCTCCTTGGTTAGCTCTTTGGAAGTAGATCCCGTACAGTAAACAAAAAGTTTTTAACCAGTGGGGCTAATGTCTGTGTTTACTTGCGTGCATTGTATGGTTTGAAATTCTTAATGTAAAAGTGTATTTAGGAGAAAGTGCGAACATAGCATGACCCATAGCCAGAATGACTCAATGAGAAAAAGACCCAGGTTGAATAGAACCAGAATTGTCCTTTAAGTAAATTAATCGTTTTGCCCCTGCAAGCACAGCTGAGGTCCAGTAATTTCCATGAGTAAGTAAGTAATTATACCGTAAACGTTATGACCCAAAGAAACCAGTCCACACAAACATTTGCATTGGTAAATCATTCAAATGGCCCTTTTTTGGTATTATGTGCTTCACGAAAATGTCGACGGGATACCGATCCGCGTCGCTGCTTCCATGTTTTCCCACGTAGAGAGAGATGAATGGAAATGCTGTTTTGTGTACAGTCAGAGCAAAACCTGCGCTGTGTCCTGTATCCGACAGGGCGAAAGGGGGCTTCAGCAGGGAGGAGAAATCCAATGAGAAGTCACCTCGAGCCTTTCATCTACTGAAAAGAAAATGGGGGGGGGAAATGACAACCGGGATAATTGAGATCTAAATGATGTTTCCTGCAGAAGTCTAAATTGAATGTGGAAGTTACATCATTACCTCTGGCTACCCCATCACTTATTTTTTTCAGGAAAGCAATCATGCAAACACTCGGGGGCGACTTTCTATGATTATATTAGTGGACGGCAGATATATATGTGACCTTTAATGTAGTCAGAGATGGTGAAGCTAGTCAGACGGCTACAGTATGGGTTCATGTTTACATAAATAGTGGTTAGTAGTTGTCTCACACTTTGTGCCGCATGTTTATCCAGGCCATTTAGATAGATAGATAGATAGATAGATAGATAGATAGATAGATAGATAGACTTTATTCATCCCCAGGGGGAAATTAGTTTGTAGCAGCAGCAATTTACAGAGTAAGATAAAATATTACATATGGAAATGCACACTATATTCAGTACAATGAAATAACAGAGCAGATATTGAATTTGAAGAAATAGAATAATAAAAAATAAGATAAAATAGAATAAACAATAATAAAAATGCAAAAAAAATGCACAGTATATGCAATGAATTAGAATGGTATTAAATTAACAACTAAACAGTAGTGGATCACCAACAATTAAAACAAGTAAAAATGCTTTATGGGTTAATCACAACCAAAAACACTTTTCACAGTATTCAGTAATTTGCCACATTTTTTCATACAAAAAATTGATGGACTAGTGCAGCTTTGATGCTAAGAAAACACACTTTCTCTATCCAACGCAATTCAAGCAATTTTGTCTTTTGACTACTGATTTATATGCTCTCGCTCCCATTTTGCAAGTGTAGGCTCACATCTATTGTGCACATCAACAATGGTTGAATGTGTCACACATGACAATAACAAATTGAGCATATTCTTTACAAACCGCTTGGCATGATCTTCCCCCATAGTCGCCTCCTAACCGGTCCAGACTCATCGTCAAAACAAACATCTCCTGAGCAACGACGGCGAGCATCTGGCATTTTGAAATTCCTGATGTGCTGCTGTTGACTGCTATCATCAGGAACTCCTTGTTAGTAAATTACAGGATGTTTAGGGATCGTGCTACCTGGTGAGATTGTGAAATCACGTTGTTTTTGGTTATGAAAAGATGTCTTTTGCAATAAAGCAGTAAAGGTCTGCACAACATCCGTCTCCCTAAGAGAGGAAGGAACCCGGCATTCAAACAGCTGTCTCTCAGGCCCACACCTTCACCACAGGCTCAAATCATAGCACATGCAGCTGTTTCCCAATTTGCACCAATTTAGCTCAAATTTACAATAACTGCAACAGCAGAAATCCACATCAACACAATTGATTTATGTGTTTTCTGCCCCAAGCAACAGCAGTGCCCAACGATTCCTCCAAATGAATCTACAAACTGCTTTTGTTTGTTCATGCCCTCAGAAGGACACGCAAGCATTTCCTGATTTCCGACACCCCAATCAATTTTCTGTGCCATCCAAAACTTTGTCAAAAAAGAGCAGTAGCAGTAAAAGTCGGGGCTGCTGGGAAGTCCGAGTGAGCCTTTACGACGAGGAGCCAGCCGCCATCTTTTGTCGAGTTAGAATGTCTCGCGCTGTAGAGAGCTCTGGCTGTTTGTGACCAGCTGCTCGCTGTGTTGACGCAATTACACACCAGCAAAGCCAATGCGTCATTCTCTTTTAGCTCGCTGAGACAAATGTGTGGATATCTCATTGAGCACTGTGGGCCCTGGCTTTCTCCATCATATCCTAAGTGTAGCATGGAGCTCCTCCGTCATATAGTGATCAACATTCACTGTGTCTACGACCAACGTTTTGAGAGATGTAGGTGAATTGTAGCTATACGGAAATGAATAGTGTTCAGACAGGAAAGGAACTGCATTCGCTTTGAACCTATGGGGACATTGTTGCTCTATATTAACAACCTTACCTTCCTCCTTTCCATAATTCAGATATGTACTATATGAACATATGTCATTTTGGGTCACTCGCTGAAGACACTGATGCTGTCGTTTTTCTCAGAGAGGACAGCCTCTTGATGCCCTATTTGTTAAACAAAAATCTTAAATACATTCATGAGCTTTGCAGCTGACAAATATATATATATATTAGATTTCCATATTTCATAGAAACCCTGTAGTCCGTGTCCTAGCGTTTATCAATGAGAGAGCAACATAGTATTTCTGTTTCACACCTCATCTGTGTCTGACTGTAACAACGCAAGCTCACACACGGCGCTTCTCTCCTCATGGGAGGAGCAGTGTTGAATGATAGATGACTGCTACTAAAGAATCCGCTAAATTTAGAGCTCTGCTTCACCAACCGGCTCCAAAGAGCACGATGGGTACACACACACACACACACACACACACACATACACACACACACATCTTCTGACGGATCGTTCTGACTGTCTATTTGAAGTGCATGCAGACTTCTGCCGCGTACAGTTTCGACCGCTATATTCTCGTCTTTCGCCCGCATGCACACAATCTCCCAAAAGAAACAAAGCTCCTACAGATGTTTGCTGTGTGTCTGGAGCCGTCATCTAGCTCCAGGTCAGGACTAGGGCCTCAATGTTTACCCAGCTCAAGGCTAACGTCTCATAGCTTTATTCACAGAATACTGTGACCGCTGTCAAGCTACACCTCAGAATCCAGAATCCTTGCCGAGGTGTACAGTGGTCATCAGAGTGTCCATCCGTCCCCCCCCCAGGGTGGTACTCGCACAGCGCACGTTCCCATTAAAACAGTGGATTTATTGCAAAACAACGCAGTAGCAAATCCCTGGACTTTTGATATTGATTGGCACTTATGCAAAGGGCCTTGTTTTGTATTCAGGTGGAGGATCTTAACGAGGGCAGTAATCAATAACCTCAGAAAGATGAAAAGGTAGAGACAGAGGAGAAGAAAAGATAGAATAGGAAGGCGAAAGAGAAGACCCGCCTCGGGGGCCGGAGATCGAAGAGGAAACGCAGGTAAGGAGAGAAGAAAGATGGAACGTGTGGAAAACAAAAAGAAAAGAAATGTCAGAAATGACTTCCCACTGGACCCAAAGACATGCCGATATATATAACAGCGGTTGGAGCGGCTGAGAGGAATGGAAACAGTCGATGAACAATAAACAATTGAACAACAACGGTGCTGCTGCTCGCCGCTGATATCGCTCAGGCACAATCTCCTCTGCTATTGTTCGGTGAGCAAGACACAGGGGATGATAGACACTTTGATGACATCGATGCAGTCACCCTGGGTGTTGGGAGCCAAAATAATATGCAAAATAATTGGGTTTATAAGTGTAATCGGAGAAGGCGGGCTTTGTTGTTGGCAATCCTCTCGGTATAATATCACTCACTCATCACAGGCATTATCTTCTTTTATCATTTTTTTCCGGTGCCGAGGTGTCTCTCAACCTCCGCCACGGCAGTCTGCTTTCACAAATGAAATCAGCCTTTATTACAAACGCACTTTCCAAAACCCTGTTCCGTGCAGTTTTCCATCATTTTTATTTCTTTTCACATCCCCACCGTCCCTGGATAATATTACCTCCCCTTTTATGAGAGTGGGAAGTACTGTAGGTCTTAGATAGGCAGAAATCGTGCAGGAGAGGCCACTAAATGACAGGGTGGAGGAGCAATGGCTTTTATTACCTTGCTGACTCGGTTCGTGTGTGTGTGTGTGTGTGTGTGTGTGTGTGTGTGTGTGTGTGTGTGTGTGTGTGTGTGAGACACACAGTATCAGTGACTTGCAGAGTGGTATATATAGTTGTGTGTGTAATTGAGAACAATGGTGAGAACTCTGTGTGTGTGTGTGTGTGTGTGTGTGGCATCTCTTACCCGTGTATTAGTGAGTCGAAGGCGAGGGCCTTTATCTGTGTGTGAGAGGCTGCGTGTGCTGTAACACGTATGTGTGTGTGTGTGTGTGTGTGTGTGTGTGTGTGTGTGTGTGTGTGTGTGTGTGTGTGTGTGTGTGTGTGTTATTAGTGTGTATCAAGCAGAGGTGTCTGGTTTAAGTCAATTAATTTGTGACTCGCCCCAAGTCAAGTCTCAAGTCATCTTTTGGCAAGTCTTTAAGTAATAGTCTCAAGTCATTAATCCTTTGTGACAGCATCAAGTCAATCGTGACAGGTTCAAGTCGAGTCTATATTTCTTCTAGGTAAAAAAAAATCACGTTTCACATCCGTCATGCTAAATCAAGTCTCCAGTTGTTTGTGACGAGTCCAAGTCAAACGCCAGACGATTGAAGTATTGCGCGGGTGTTGTGGAAGTGTGGAAGTTGCCGAGGAATGAGAGACCTTTTGATTTCACTTTGTTTTAAAAAGGGAGCACAAAGGCCAAATAGCAGAAAATAACAGCACAGTGCCATTCATCATATTAATCCGGACCAAATGGGTTCGCTGAGTACCCTCTTCTTCCAGCCAATCTATCCCTTTAACTCTTCGCCCTCCCGATTCCTTTTTTTTTCTTCTTTTTACAATTTGTCTTACTTTCCGGGCCAAATAACACTCCCCCAAAAAACTCTCCACCCAGACTTTCTGCCTACCCAAATGGTTTTTTAAGAGAGAAAGTTTACGTGCAATGCAAGCCCCCCCCCCCCCCCTTTCCCTCCGGCCCGGCTAAAGCGCTTCCTGGATCGAGGGTGGCTGTCAGGATCTGCGGCGAAGATTTATTGTGCACATCCCACCCTGACCTTAAGTGTGGTAGGAGAAAAGGGTGAGAAAGAGAGATGAATTGAAGAAGCGATAGAGACAGAGAGGTCGGAGGAAAAAGCGAGCTTGGTGTAGGGCTGGTAAATTTGGCGTAGGAGTATCGGCGTGTGTGCGCATTGTCAGGGTTTGGGTAATCAGGAGGAGGCGGGTGATGGATGTAGTATGGCATCCCCCCCCCCCCCCCCACCCACCCTCAGTATGTCTCCTTCCACGTCTCTGCTATAGGTCTGTGGCAACTTTCCCCACTGCTTGCTTTGGACTGATAGTTTACCCGTGGGAAAACGTCTTTACTTTTTTACTCTTGCTGTCTTCTCAGGCTGCTGTTGTTTCACTTTCTCTTCTCTCTCTCTCTCTCTCTCTCTCTCTCTCTCTCTCTCTCTCTCTCTCTCTCTCTCTCTCTCTCTCTCTCTCTCTCTGGTACCCGACTCATCTCCTTCACCCGGACATCCACCTTCCCCCACGCTGTCGCAGTCTTTTCCCCCAGTTGTGATGCATGTATGCATACATCTACAGTAGTCCCCAAGTGGCTCCAGCAGACAGAGACGCAAACAAATCCAGCATCATGCATGCATTTCAGAATGAAGTTAGGCCTTACAGAGAACAAGAACTCCCTACATACTGTGAAGCATGCTCTTGCTGCTGTCCACCACCAGGATTCAGCTGCATTAAAAAACACTCTACCTAAACAACGTATCCTCATACAATGGTCTGATGCTACTTAAAGTTCCTTATTTTTTGTCCGTCCAGCAACAATTTTCGGATAACATGCTCACATCGTGTACATGCAATACAGTCTTTTCAAAATAAACTTCCGTCTTTCCAGGAAACAAGTTAGTTAGGCTACAAAATGACATCGTCATTTGGGTTAAAATAAGTACTGTACATGCAGTTGTGGTAGTACAGAAGTCACGTGACAAATAAATAAACGTTGATTTTTTGTTTTTTAAGGGTGAAAATACAATATTAAAAAAAAAAAAAGAAATTGCTTTGCCAGTTGCCGATATAGATGAAATTACAGATCCATTTGGACAATTACATTTTGAGGTCAATTCAACCTAAAATTTAACTTAATGTTGATATCTCATAAACAAGAACATTTTAAAAGAACGCTGCTGACCCCTGCTTTAAAACACACAACTCTCACCGTTTGGGAAGTTAAAAGTTAGTAGATAGAGGTTTAAGATGCGGCCCATTATTATTATTTTTGGACTATCATTCAACCCCATGGCTGGGTTTAGTTCTAAACGTAGTCTGAAGGTGCGATTACTTTGAATACACCCTCCAGACTCTCAGACTTCGAGGACGCGGCCCTCGCTCCTTACAAATCCCACTTAAACCTCCGCGCTGCTTCACACACAGCGGAGCTCCAGGTGCCGGCGTTCGACATTAGTGCACTTCTATCCGGGGCCCTAATCCAAACCAATGGTTATGACACTCAGATCAGAGGGGTTTCTGTCTGATTGGGGATTTTGAAGTACTGTGTATAGCAACAGGCTTAAGTGTTGCAGCATGTTCGCGTTTTAAACCAGACCAGACTGGAGAATGAAGAGAGGAGATGGTGATGAAATAGAGAGGGTGATACCGTAAGGACAGACGCGTGTTTAATTGGCCGCATATTGTTCAGTACCTCTGATAAGGAGGAGAGAATCCAGCCACCTAGCCGCAATTCAAATCCTAAAATACAGAATTCCAAACCCCAAAAATATATGGTGTCCAAAGATATCACTCCTCAAACGCTGGATACCGATCCAGACAGCGGTAATTGACAGCTGAAGCTGCAGCACAGCTACAGACTCTGTGGTGCAGCTGCAGAGAGGCCACGCTCAGCTGAGTTTCCTGCTGGGGATCAACTGCGGTGAAATAAGGTAATCCCAGTTTCTGTAAGTGAATATTCTCTGTTTGCAGACGGACACAAAAGAAAAACACACTTTACGGACCTTTTGGATAAAAAAAAACCAACGAATTTATTTGGGCCAAAATGTTCCCAAAACTAGCTCTTAAAAAAAATGAGCAGGTATTGTACAAGAGGTATTGTTGTTGCCCATTTGATTTGCAGAAGACATCAAACCCTTCTGCAGTCGGTGCACGTTCAATATCTTTTGTTTTCCATTAGAATTCATTTAAAAATGGGTTGAGAACATTATCTGTCTCCTTCTTTTCCCTCCTTGTGATCTGCTTAGCTCTTTTGTTTTCCTTTGTTCCCTCCCTCTGTCCTCAGATTACAATAGACTCGTTCTATTCATAGGAAATTATAAATGAAATGTTTTAAGGTAATCTGGAGCGCTTCTGATATATAATTAGCTGCTGTCCCACGAAAAAAATAAAAACCTCTCCTGAGTCCCTGATAAGCATTTGCGGGTAATTAAGAATCTGCATAACCTGTGTTTGTGCGTTGACAATTTACATGAGCATGTAAGCGAACATGTGCGGTAAACACCTACACATTCACAGAGTCTGACACGACAAGACATCCCTCAGGCACAATCGAGACGACAATGGAACCGGTGAGTTACCCAGTGGACTACATGTTGAACCCTGTTTTATTGTTATTTGTTTAAAATTTACATTTTTCTCTGCCAAGTAGGCACCATAAATGTATGAATGAGCTATTAACAGTTTCTGTTTGCAATGAAACTCTCTGTCAATTTTGTCTTCCTTTCTCTGACTTAAGCTGATTTTTGGACATTGGAGATACTGATATAGGGAAGTGTAAGAAGTCACATGTTAAAAGAAATATGTGTATCATGTCAGATTTTTGGCACAAATAGTGAGAATTGTTGAGTGTGACATTGGGCCAAACTACAAAAAGCTAATTCCTGTTGCTTTCAAAACACCAGTATGCACCTGTTATTATGCTGTTATCACTTCATCAAATATTTGTTTTTTATGCTCATTCTGCATTAGCAATTACAAAAAGCTCATGATTCACACACAAACACTGGTTTTCTGAGAGGAGACTACACCATGTAGTCTGCTGAGAGTAAAGTAAAGCCTTTACTTTATCCACCGCTCGATGGCTTCGTAGTGACTGTGTACCGAAGTGGTTTGAATTCCCAAAGCACCTGAGAGAAACACAACAAATGTTTTGAATTATGTAGCGGCATTAGCATATGTCATCAACAACATATTAAATAAACATTTCACAGTTAACAATCCCACATAGAAAGCCAAGTACATATTATATCAATCGCAAACAGAGCAGAGTTGTTAATGTATACAATCTTTGTCCAGCAAATTTACCAACCATAATATAATTATCTCCGACATGCCTGTGGGCGATCATGTGTTTGGTTGTGTGTGTGTGTGTGTGTGTGTGTGTGTGTGTGTGTGTGTGTGTCTGTCTGTCCACAGCTAATCTCAAAAATTACCAATTAGCCAGTTCTATTCTGTACTCATTTATGACCGTATGCTCGCAATTGCTGTGCTTTACAATTATGACTGTTTTTGTACCATCATCAGCAAGTGATCAACAACTGCTTCGGTAGCATAAGGCATTTCCGGCAATTGGATTGGCTTAAAACGAGCCTTAGCAAGTCTGTTGCAGGGCACATTTTGGGCCTTTTTCATGGCCCAAAAAACTGAAGTTTGGTCTACTTTTGAACAGGAGCATCTACAGATGAAGTCCACACCCGATATGTTACGATCCGCTAAAGATAGGCACGATACAAGATGACTACATCCCTGTTTTAGTTATTTTTGCCGCCATCTTAACTTTAAAGAACCAGAGAGGGACAATTGAGAGTGAGATTAAAAGGAAATGGAGACACACTCCACCGAGTGCACTTTTCTAGGTCTTTCGTAATAGTCATAACCACCTGTGTGACCTCTTTCTGATCCCCAAAAGATAAATAAGACCAGAACTGTGTGACTTTCTGTCCGGCACCAGAATAAAGTTTGATGCTGGATGATTCAAGATAGGTAGGTCACCAAAACTGTCCAATGTGGGTTCACATTTACAACTCTTTGTTCATTTTGTAATACATTTGTGTGAACTCTAAATGGACCAGAACTTAATTAAAGGAAACAATGGATCTCTTTGTTTCTTTACAGACTTAGGAAATCCAACCAAACCAATCTAAGCTAGACAGGCAGACCACCTGTGGCATAAACCAGGGCTCGATTACATGCTACAGCATTACACCTTAAACCACCGAACCACCGGGACGCCCCCAACATTTGTAATATTACACGGTATTTTTCTCCACTCTAACCATTCTGTTGCTCTATTTGAAACCAACAGAGGGAGAAAGTCAATGTGATCAGTCTCACTAAAATGGCCATGCAGCCTAAAAACCCTGTGGATATTAACGTGTGTGTGTTTGTGTGTGTGTGAAGTTTTGTGTGTGTTTGTGTGCGTCCCATTATGAGCTTGTGGAAAGGTCATTTGGCTGTTGACTCCTAGTCTCTGCCGGGAGCGGCTGGATAATTGCTACTCTAATTAGTCACTTTTGCCAGCCGGTAATTCATAGTCACCTTCAAGTACGTCTCCCACACACACACACACACACACACACACACACACACATAGACATGAATACAGTACATCCTGTGTATTTATATATACACACACACCCACACACACACATCTACTGTTCCTCCACTATCACTTTCTTTTAATTGTTTCTTCTATTTTTGTAATTATAGGCTTTCAGACAGACAATTGTGGACGCTTACAACAATTGACATGATAATGTTTTTCATGTTGACACCGAGCTGACGATGATTTATGACAATTATGCGTTAGCAAAAAGCACTTTTGTTAATGACTGTGGAGGCTAAGTATTTCTGAGGCAGACATGACTGGATGAGAGCCTCAGCTTCCCTGATACCGACGTTCATTGAGCTGTTAGACAACAATTCCGTCGAAGTTAAAGGAGACAGAATACCTTCAATATAAGGCACTTAAGTTCATTTTTGCTGCTTTTTGCAGCCCAGCATCCTCCCTGTTTAGAATGCCTCATTCGCTGAACACTGCAGGCTTTTGCTGTGCTGCTCCAGCCTTGTTTGGTCTGGTATGACCAGCAGCTTATAGATATTGCTGCATAACTGACACGACTGAGGCATTATTATGATTCCCACTGGTTTTCTTGGTAATACACGCCCTGTGTAGCATTCAAGCGCTTGGATATGCAAGGTGTCCGTGATCCTAACTACTCGAGGTCAATGCCTAACCTTAACCGTAACCATCTCTGCCTCAACCAGCTGCACAGGGTCAGTTTGCCAAGAAATACAGTGGAATTCATGATTATTACTGAAGCGTCTTTCTGCCCCATGACTCTTTGTGTACGTGCTAATGATTCTAACGAGTGACGGACAAACGTTTGTGTGTTTTGATCTCCAGAGTACTACTTTTTTTTGGTTGCATTTTAAAGGAGGGAAACATTCTAATGATGGGAAACAGACTCCAGCAGCCGGGGAGCAGCGTCTTCCTGGTGTCTTGCTGTCACCATAAGGTTTGCCGTGCGTCCAGCTGAGACTATAGGAAAGCCACTGATCCCAGCCAAGAAGTAGTCTGCACACGACCCCAAGTAAACACGGTTTTGTGTACGAATTGAAACAAAAAATTGGTGAGCTTTAGAGGAGCGGATATCTTTCGACAAAGCCAAGTTAGAAGAGTGGCATCAATCTCTAACTTTGCAAAAAAACCAATAATGTAGAACTTGTTTTCTTTGAGGTGGAGTTAAGAGTTTTCAAATGATCAATTGTCACATTTTAAGAAATATAATTACAGGTGTGTCGCTTGTCCAAAGCTTCAAACTTTTGCACATTGCTTTGAATGCATCTTTTTTTAGAAACCAAATCATTGATCATCTCAGAGTGATTTTAAATTGTGTTCAAGGCCACAGAATTGGTCAAGGACAGTGTCTGCGCCTTCTATTATTTATATCTTTTGGGAGGCAATGAAACTAGAGCACCCCGAGAACACACGACTCCAACCAGGACACCATGGCTCTCCTTTACTTTATATGGGTCCATTTCTTTCACATACGAGTGCGAAAGTATCCTTTTTCCTGATGCTCCTGTGAAACAGTTGCAGCATTAAAGTCATTGAATTGGTCCTAACGGTACCAAACGTGTAGTGGACAGTGATGTCCCTTTGCACTGATGATCATTTCCAGCTTCTTCTGGTACCCTTCCATCCAACAAACCCCCAGCCAATCCAATCACGTCAGTTTACACCTCTGCCTTCACTTTGCCTCTGGAGCAACTTTCTCATTGCTTCCCTGTCTCCTCCCCCCCCCTCCTTAAAGTCACCTTGTTTCCAATGCTCATCAATCTCTGTTGTGGATCCTTCCTCCAGCAGGCCCTATAGGCCCCCTCCTCCTCCTCCTCCTCCTCCTAACTCCCTCCACCTCTTTTACTTCCTCTTTCTTCCATCTGTCCCTCCCTCTCCTCAGTACACGTCCAAACCACAAGCTAAGAATAACCTTGTGTTTACGGACACAGCACACTCTCTTTGTCTGGTCCTTCCTGAATGACTCACCGGCACATCGGGTAGCAATCTAATGAACAATTAGCAAGAACAGGTAATCTTACAATCTTCTTAACGTGGGTATCAAATATTTACCTGATTCCAAATTACCCTTACAATGACCATCTTGCTACACAGCAGTGGGACATAGTTGGGCTGCATGCTCTCATGTTTCCCACCCTGTTGTGATGAAAATAAACAATGCTAACAATCCTTGCAAGTTGCTCCACGAGGCAACACTTTCTTCTTTAGGTTCTTTTCTTCTACCCTTTTATTTCCCTCTGTCGTCTCTTTTCCTCCCTCGCTTCCTTTCATCTCCACCCTCCCTCGCAATCATCTCTCCGCCCTGCCACCTTCCGGATCTCAGATCACCTCCTCTCTCTCTCTCTCTCTCTCTCTCCCCCCCCCCCCCCCCCCCATTCTTTTACTGCTCCTATCTCGTTCCTCCATCGCTGGTTTGAAGTTAGAAGGTTGGATTGGGTGACAGATCTCTTAAAGACTTTCAACTCCAAAGGACTCGAGGCAACAACTCCCACAGTCAGGTTCTAATAGAGAGACAGGAGGAGAAGAAAAGAGACCAAATAAACTGCAGAGAGAAAAAGAGAGCGAGATGGAGGGAGGCAGATAGCAATTTTGTTTTTCTTCTCGCCATGGAGTGCCCCAAGAGATGACGAAGGATCTTTGATGTGCGATGTTTCCGTTCTCTACCTCGCATCACTCCCTCTTTCGCTTTCTTTTCTTTGTCCTCTGGTTGTTTCACGTCCTCCCTCTTCTTTGTTTGTGTGGTTATTTATTTCCTTCATTCCTTCCGTCTGTCAATTTGCATCAGGCAGAGACGCGGGGAAAGTGGAGGGATTGGGGAATAGAAAAAAACTTTTTGCTTTGCTTTCATAAGCAAGGCAAGCCAGAGCTGAACTTTAACTTTTGGAGCTTTTGAAGTTTTTGAAGTTGACACTTAATGGTGCCGGATTGATGTCTGTGCATTCATGTATTCATGCCTGTTAGTGGGTAGGTGTTATTACAAGTGGTGAATCCTTGCGGAATTGCTGCCTTGCTCTTTTCTCAGACAACCCACCCCCCGTGTACACGTGTGCACACACTCGCAGTGGCTTTTTTTTGTCAGTAGTGTATAGCTTTGAGCTTGTGGCATGGTGGATGGTTCTCTGAGTTACTTCCAGTCCTGAGGTTTTGTAATGGACACTGATTCCACCCTCTACACACACACACACACACACACACACACACACACACACACACACACACAGTAAAGATTCTCCATCTGTGTCCAGCTGGCGTCTTCCCATAGCAGCGCACCTGTTCTCTCAAGCTCTAATCGTGTGTTTCTGACAAGATGCCGAACTTTTGTGTCGCCGACACCAACAACTCTAAATATCACTGTGGACTGAAAGTTAACACTTCCTGTTAACCTGACTGTCAATGCATTGTCTCAGTGATATTCTTAGATCTAATATCTTCTGCACAAGATAATACGGAGTCCCCGAAGTCCCGAAAGATTATGTTTTTATATCGTCTAGCCAGAAGATATAAAGGTGTGGAGAAAAATAACTTGGAGTGTGCACAACATATTATCGTTTTCATGCGTGAAAAAATGTTTTCCGGGCTTCTGGTTCTCCGTAAAACGGAATCACTCGGGCAAAACATGTAGAGTTTGGCCTGATGGTGATAGCAAAGTCCATGCTGCCACCGAAATCAAATATCTGTACAGGCAGCCCTTTTAGCACATCTCAGACTCAGCTTGTGGGCAGGATTTTTACACAGTCTACCTGAGCTTAATTTATAAGTCTGTGTCATACTTTGTCTGTCAGGCTTAGTCAGGAGGGTTGAGCGATCAAGAACAGCAATGACAACTTATTTTAGATGTTGCTATTTGTCTATTGTTGCAAAACTGCTTTTACACTACCTTAAAGGGAACATATCATGAAAAACAAATCACTACAAACTGTGAAATGAGACTACCCAGCCTAAACAAGAAAACATACGAGTCAACCAGCCAATCTGATTTGGCCACGCCCCCTCCATTTGAGTATCTCCATCTCCATTGACGACTACCTTTGCAAAGGTGCGGCGTGCATATTTTTTTTGCAAGCCAATCAGATCAGACTGGGCTTTTTTTGGGGGGGAAGCAATTGGCTTAAAGAGACAGGCAATAAATCAGAGTGGTTCAGATAGAGGGTATGAGAAAAATTATGTCTTTTTGAACATTAAAGCATGTAAACATGCTAAATACAACCAAAATACGTGTCCCCTTTAAATAAATATCCCACTAACTGTGTGAAGAGCTCATTTAGTGTGTGTTAGCAATGAGCTCAAACTGTGACTCAAGCCAAAATACGTCCTATAACCCAAATTCACACTATAGATATGAGACGTCAGCAGCTTAACACGGAGAACACCGGCATCCGAATCGGTCTTCAAGTACCCGTGTCTGTCCTATCCCATATAAGTCGCAAATAGTGCTGACATGTGTGGCCGCATAGATCTCTCCCTCCTTCTGCTCCCCGATGGAGAGATCGCCAACAGACATCCCAGCCCGGCAGAAGCCGCCTCCTCTTGGGCAAGACCGCCTGGCCCTCTGCCCTTTGAAGCTCGCATGAGGAAGTCACCCACTAGGCACTCGGATCCCCTACGGGCCCGAAGCTCTCTTTGAAATACTGAACGGGCAAAAATGGGGAAGAAGTAGCGGTAGAGCATGAGAGGGGGACGGTCTGCATTTCTAAATGTCAGAGGGATTAGTGTGTGTGTGTGCATGCGAATGTTTTAAAGTTGGCATATGAGTAATGAGATGTAACCAAATAGAAGAACAGACACGTTAAAGATTAAGAGCGAGGGTGCAATGCATTCGAGACGCGTTTGAAATCATTTATGAACCAACTTGTAGACGCTAAGCATGGGAACTGCCCTTTATGTACATGCTACACATGTCCTGACATCCTAACTAGCCAATCAAAGTCAATCGCATCAGTATCAATCACTTCTACAGCGCCATCAAATCCACGATCAGATTATCCCCCCGTCGATTCTGAGCACCGACGCGGCGCATCGACATGCTGCATATGTGTTAAGCAGCTGTGCGGAATGATCACCAACAGGCCAGATGTTGTATCTCGCACCTCAACGGCAGCAAAAAAAAAATAAAAAATGAACCGGGATTGATTAGAGCTCCCATCTGCTGCGGCTAGCACGGCGCTAATAAGCAGGCTGCAGAGCGCTCCTCGTTGCAGAGGGAGGTTACCCGAGGCTAAGTGCTCAAAAGGCTCTCCCAGGTTACATCGGAGGAGCCGAGAGGAAGAGGGGAAGTGGACGGTTTTTTCGGGAGAGGTTAACCCTTACATACTGTTTATATTCGATGCCTTCACAGTATGGTTCGGGTCAATTTTGACCCGATTTTCACTCTCAACCTCCTCATGTTGGAAGAACAGATCTAGAGCCTGTTGCACACTAAATCTTGCTTTATAATGTTATGCCCCCCCCCCTCCCCCCCACCACCACCACCACCACCCTCCCAACCCAAATTGATTCAAATGTGTTACTTTGTAGATTATTTGCTAATATTGCAGGTGCTTGTGTTTGCAGGTGCAGATCTTGTGTCTCTGACCTGTGGATGACCTCTGTTCCCTTTGTGCACCATGATCACTCCTGTGTTGTTTTACTTTTTCTACTGTTTCGAGGCTTCCCCCCCCCCCCCATGCCCCCTTCAAAGACCAGCAGGTGTCTGTCTCTGCGGGAACCTGGGCAAATGTGGTGCAAACACAGACAGTCCTCGTGACAGTGTCGAGGTCCCCCTTGAACTCTGTCACCACTGTCCCGTAAAAAATACACACACACATGGCCTGTACAGTTTCACAGTTTCAAGATTCCCTAAAATCACCATTTTCCTTGATTTGACCCACACTGGTAGATCTAAAATTCATCTCGATAGATACGAAACAGCCTCAGTGTGCAAAAATGTGTAGCGCCTGTTCAATTTAAATTTTTTGTGTATTTTGGGTCACTTTAGGAAAAGTCATCAAATTTCAGGCTAAAAGAAAGAAGTTTAGGGTATTTTTACTGCTGTCAAATGTCAAACAGTATGTAAGGGTCAAACAGGTAACGGGCACAAGGGGGCGCCTTTCTGTATTAAAACTTCACATGCTCCAAACTTTATGTAAAAAACAACATTGCTGTTTATTTCACGACAAGATGGAGCTGCAATACATAAACAAAAATGATTCCTCCCAACTGAGACAATATATTGTAATCGATTCCCATAGTTGGCATAAAGATGACACATTTGATTTAATTATGCCAGTTTGCGTGATTTCAGGGTTACACGGGTTGAAATAGTAGAAACCTCCATCTGTCATTGTCACTAGTTGTGTGCCAAAGACGTTCCCGAGTGCACCTTTAACAAATGTCTGTGAGAAAATGCGAAGGACTAAAAGAGGAAAACATACGTACACCCCCACACTCACATCATCACGCCTATTTAAAACATCACATGCCCAAAATTAGGCTAGTTGTATCAGCAATCTGTCAGTCTGTTATCTCCAACATAGTTGATGTGCTTCCAATTTGCATTGGCACCAAAATTATAAAAAAAAAAATTGTGGAATCAGGGAGCTTTGTGTTCCTTGAGGACGACCAAGGATGAAAGGGTTCTTTAGGGGGTTTCCAGGCATCCAGGAGAACCTGCTAGCTAGCTGTTTCTCCATGTCTCGGGGCTTTATGCTAAGCTAAGCTAACCAACTGCTTTTCTGTTGAAGAAGGAAGACAGCGAATGCATGCCTTTCCCAACGTGTCAAACTATTTCTTTAACAACTAGCTAACCTCAGCAGCAACGTGTGTGACTTTTCACACGTCTTCTCTCCCCGACAGATCTGCGACAAGGAGTGGCACTACTACGTCATCAACGTAGAGTTCCCGGTGGTGACCCTCTATGTGGACGGAGTGACCTACGACCCCTACCTGGTGACCGACGACTGGCCCATCCACCCGTCACAGATTGGCGTGCAGCTCACGGTCGGCGCCTGCTGGCAAGGTGAGTGGGCAGAGCCGCCGCCGCCGCCGACAATGATGGAGCCAATGAAACAGCCTGCGACTGACACAAAAGTTTAGCATGAAAGATGAGGTGTATTTGGTATTCTGCTGATTGAATACAGCTTCTATGTGTGCGAGCGAGTTCAAGAATATGAATAATACTATTACTAGGGGACTCACTGAGTGTCGAGCATGTTCTTTGGCCTTGAATGAGCAATTAAGAAGAGCACTTAGTGTGCCTTTGACAAACGATTGAACCCGCGTGAATGAAGCCGGTACAATTTAACCGTCCTCTGAACTGATAGCTGCCACTAATTGCGCGAGGGTTGAATAAATGGCGCTTTTTTTTTTTTTTTTTTTTTCCCCGCTCAGTGCAGCTTACCGTTGATTTGATAGCCCAAATGAGACGGCTCAGTGATGCTTAACCCCCAGATAAAGAGTCAAGATATCTTTTTGTGCGGGAGCAGGAGCAGGTCATGTGGCTAGCTTTCATCTGCGGCGACGGAGAACCCCTCCTCTTCCTCCTCCTCCTCCTCCTCCTCTTGCTCCTGCCCTCCCAGTTCTTTCATTGAACACCAGGCTTTAGGAGGATTAAAAGTGCCTCGAATAGAAAAGAGAGTTCAGAGACGAGTCCTGCTTTTCTAGGTGTCGGCTAAGCCTCAGCGAAGAGTTGTTGCGGTGAATCTGAAATCTTAACAAAAGCCATTAGCCACAACAGATTGCCTTTTTCAAAGCACTGAGCTCCTAAGTGCCCGGCATGATGATTGCAAACATGTTGCAAAGCTGAGCTCGTTCATCGTCTGACCGAGTTCGCTTTCAGAGCGGCGCTGAAAAGAATGCGGCGGGTTCATCTCTGCTTTCCGTCACGCTTGCTGAATGGCATCGCAGATAAATATCGAACTGTCATTTTCAGGTTCAGACGGGACAACGCGCCAAACGGATGGCGGAGTAAACAAAAAAACCCCAAAAAGATTTGTAAGCTCCAAAAGAGTATGACCGCAGACAGCTGCGATAGTTTTTGCCATATTTAATTAAATTTCACGATATAATTTCACGGTTCGTAACATTTAACTGGTCGGTCAGTATTATCCTATGTAAATGCATTCTGCCCGACCGAAGCAAATGAGCGTAATTTAGAATGATCACATTATATTTGTGCAAAGAGGGCATTCTAGTGCGGCGCGGCAATACTTCAGCCTGTAGAACCTGTAAATAAACCTGCGTCACGGTGTCATTACAGGTGGCTGGCACACATGAATCACTTTTTATGAGTAGGGCCGTTTTTGTTGTTTAAAGATGATCTAAAATAAGCGCTTTCCTCAGAAGCTATGTGAACAATGAGCTACTGTCAAAAGCTCAAGTTATACTTTCCACCTCTGCAGAGCGGCGAGGGTACGTCTCGTCGTCTGCCGACGGGTTTGGTTCGGTTTCAAATGTGCTCTGCTTGTGTTCGACAAAATTTTGGTCTGGTTCGTTTAGGCTGTCGCGAGAGCTGTCAGTCAAACTCGTGGCGCGGACGAAAACAATGGAGCGGCTTCAAAAACGGACTCTGGTGTGGTTCGTCTGCACGGCTGCGTAGTGTGAGGTTTAAACATAAATCCAAAAGCTAAACTACTATTAAATCTATCTGCTGTACGTGAACTGTTAAGAAGGTGATCACCTGATCAACTATATATGCAACAAATGTGCGCGTGTCAAACTATGATGCTCCATTAGGGTCGCAGTAAGCAAAACACATCATGGTTGGGCTTAAAGGACCCACCATGATGGCAGACATCTCTGACTGATATCTGCCAAAATTCCAAAACTCACACCAAAATTGTCAAGCGTGAAAACATATTACTACAGGTAACGGGGGATTTTGGGGTGGACTGTCTCTTTTAATCTGAGTACAGAGTCAGTAAAAACGTAGACGGCGTAACATAGGGACAGAAGACATGCGACGAACATCACTGACGTGTCTTCAAAGTAACTCAGCAACGGCTTTTGGGACGTGAACATCGGTCTCGAACACGCGGAAAAAAAAAAAAAAAAAGGCTGCCTTGTGCGTCTTTATCGCGCAGAGGAGCGTGACGTTGTCTTCATTGGACAACGTGAAGTGAGTGAAGTGAGTGAAACACACAGTGATCCTTCCCAACAACAGGGCAGACAGGTGCGTTGATTGATTGATTGATTGATTGATATTGTGCTGCATGCGGATATCCACGAAGACATTCTGATCCTCGCTGCACATGAACACATGTATGCTATATGTGCAGAAAGTACAAAGGCCCTGTATGTGCTCAGAAACTAACACATAGAGTAGTAGACGGTATAAGCATGCATGGTCCATCCTGATCGTGGACACACTGTTAACGCTGCTAGCTTGCGTCGCTCATTAAAATGCACGAGACACAACTTGTGTCAGTGTGACTTCCTGCAACAACAAAGCGGTGGAATTATCCGTCTGTGAAGCGGACTCTCCTCCTGTTCTCTAATGGAAGGGTTGCCCACCCCCCCCCCCCCACCACCCCACCACCCCGGCCCGTCCTTCTTCCTTCACCTCTGGAAGTAAGTGCTGGCCGTGCAGTTTTCACACAGTCAGCCTGTATTTACCCTCTGACCCCCGTTGGTGGGTGTTCGTGTTCAGAAGTGTGTAACAGCGAGGCAGCGGAGAGAGCAACACACTCATCCCGCCTGGTTCTTCAGAAGCGTTTTGCCGATTACACACAGGCACAAATTGAACGGTAAATATCTGTGTACAAGTATGTACAGTAGAATGACTAAACACAGGTACAGTCAGGGAGGGACGATCGCTCCTATGGTCCTATTTCCAGCTCAGCCATGCCTCATCTGTTGCTGTTTTGGAAATGAGGCAAATAACGCTGAGGTAAAAGGGAGAGTGAAGATCTATTGAGCAAATAGCGCTGACGCCACGTAGAAAAACCGGCCTCTCTCTCTCTCTCTCTCTCTCTCTCTCCGTGAAGTGGAATGATCAGCGGTTTTATCGCCCATATCATTCGCGCTCCGCGGCGTCCCGCTAATCCCCTCTCTCCTCTCGCCGGGACCCACTTTAATGGTTTCTCTGGCCACGGCCTAAATTGATAACATCTGTCAGGGAGGGGACCGAGCGGATAGGTGGGACATCTAGAGGGAGGGGACGAGAATACGGGAAGGAGACAGTAAACTGAGTTGAGGAGGGAGAGCGAGGCGAAGCGTGAAAGAAGGAAAGAGTGGGTTTGGCATCTAGTTTGTAAAACGTGCGCAGAAATGTGATCTTGTGGTTTTTGTAAAGACAGACTCTGCTCTCATAGTACCTGGCAGGGTGTCAGCAAGCACTTTAATGTTGGCTGCCAGTATGCAAAGCAGCTGTGGTTGTTACGCCGAAGTGAAACGAGAGCTGGGTAACTTCACATTCAGGGGCGGATTGCTGACTGAATGAATGAGTCGATGACGGGCCGCCAGCCGTGGCGCACAAAGAAAGACACATTATCGCTGATATACACTGAAAGACCGTCAAAAAGCATAATCGCTGACTGTTCATCCGCCTGGAAACATCTTCCTGGCACAGGAATCCCGTGAAGAGTCTTGAATATGCACTTGATGGCTTCATGATGCTGTGCTGAAAAATCTGCATCCTCACCAGCTGACTATACACGAAGAAAACACGGTATACTTTACTACTTTTACATAATCTATAACCCCACCAACGTGTTCCGATGATACGTTAACTCTCGGCCTTGGAAGTAGAGCTAACGCGCTGCTAACGCTTGTCATTTGGGAGCATGGTGCATGAGGGCACAAGCATTGCTGACGGGGGGGGGGGGGGGGGGGGGGGGGGGGGGCGGGACCCAAATTAATGGGAAATGAAAACACTGACTGAGCAACAAAGAGAGTAATGACGAGAAAAAGGCACAGCAAAGGGGGACGAGTTTAGGCTTGAGAGAGTTTTATAGCTCCCCACCCTCCCCCGTATCCGCCCTGTCAAGAAAAAAAAAGACGTTGTCAGTCTCTCCAGTGGGAAGGCGGGTTAGATGACAATGCAGTTGGTTGATGAAGGGTGGATCACACAACCAGTGTGACTCTGCTACAGGGGCAATAAAGGGAACTCTACCCAACAATAGCAATCGTATAGATTCTAAATTGAATGTCCGCATTTGCCGCGGTTCATTTCCCTTCTATTTTCACACCCAGGGGAAAAAAAAAAAATACGACGTGGTAAAGTAGTTCCAGTAGCGGTCAGTCGTGTCTCCGAAAATGGGCGTCTCACGCCGAGGACACGTCGCTGACGGCGGCGGTGCATGCGCCTGCATCGTCCACGGGGGATTATAGGGCTATAGGTCAAGGTTGGGTACAAAACTGGAGACTGGAATTTTTGACTGCGTCAACAGACACGAACGCACGGGATCGTGAACTCAGCGATTGAACGCACACAAAAAGTGGCATTCGGTCAATAGTGACTAGAGTTGAAACACTTTCAAACGGTGAAAAACAAGAAAATAAAACAAAAAGACACTTTTTTTTTACTGCTTACCTCCGACAAGACGCAGATATATCGATAGAGAGATATATACGGCACTGCTTCACTCCAGCGTAAAAAATGTTTTTGGTCTATGCACAAGTTTGGATTTTTTTTTTCTATATATAACAAATGTTATTAGATGAACCCGACTTCTCTGTGCCGTCAGTGCTTGGGTGGATTACAGCCAGAGTTGGAGGAAAAGGGAAGATAAAGTGAGGAAATAAAGGTGAAGTTTTCATACCCAGAGCTAGTAACCTTTCAGCTAATGAGTGGTTTGGAGACTTCTCTTGCTGGTATTGGCCTTTACGGAGTTCGGGGGAACATACTTTAGACGTGTTGACTTTTTTTTCTTCCTTCTTACCTTTATCGTCGACGGTGTGGCTGAATAACACTTCCTTGGCTTCGTCGCAGGATGGAGACACAGAAGCCTGCATCTTACGGCTAATTATAGCCATAATTGGTCATCGGGACTCATAATTAGAGAGCGGCTAAGGTCGCTGTTTAGTTTGATGATCTTGTAGTGTGTCGCCACGTACCGGCAGAGACAAACATGACACCGTGGTAATTACCGTAGATTAACCCTGACCCACAAAATGATTATCTACGCGAGGTTCGCGTGACCCGTTGTAATGCATTGTGTTCTTGTGCACATATCTAAAGACTGAGCGACGGGTGCAACAAACACCAAAGCAAGTGCCGCGGTGTCACCACAAACTGAATTTGTGTTGTATTGTTTTGTGTGTGTACAGGCGGGGAGGTGACCAAGCCGCGGTTCACTCAGTACTTCCGGGGCAGCCTGTCTGGACTGACCATCCGACCGGGCAAGATCGAGAGTCAGAAAGTCATTTCCTGTCTGCAGGCCTGCAAAGAGGGACTGGACATCAACTCCCTCGAGAGTCTGGATAAGAGCATAAAGGTGGTTTTATTCATGTATTCCTTTTTATACTTATATATATATATATATCTGTATCTATATATATGCATTAAACAGAACACGGTATGACGCGGTGACATTCGTGAGCTTGGAGGTGCTGGTTTTACACGCTAAGTTAAGCTAACTGGCTGCTGGTTATATTGATATTTACCATCAAAAGGAGATGAGAGTGAACTATTAGCAAGAAAGCAAATAAGCGGATCTGAAAATAGTGAACAAATTTTCTTTAAATTCACCTTCTGGTGGCAGTAAAAGTTGATTTCATAACAGCCTTCCTGCCCATCCTGAGTATACATTCAGCATACTGTATCCTCCTCCACTGCTTGCACACACACACACACACACACACACACACACACACACATACAAAAACACACGTTTTGATGCCAGCTGACAGAAAAAATGTCTACCTCTTTAAATCACCCCAGCTAAATCACCAGTTGGCTTCCTCAGACACCCCCACACCCCCCACAACACTTTCACCAGCTCAGCTAATCCATCTCCCTGCACTGTGGAAGATAGAGGGCAGACAAGATGGATAGGGGTTTGTGTAGACTCAAAGCCAGGCCCCACCCCCCCCACCCATCCTCAGCTCCTTTTTAAGTCTTTCTCTGTCTTTCTTCTCTTCTTCTCTTCCCTCACTCCTGCTGCTCTTTTTTTCCCCGTAGAGCCCTCTTGCGCTGCGGTCCACAAAGAGATCCTCGCCGGGCCTTTTGAGAGGACAAGGTGGGATGAGGAGAGAGGACGAAAAAAAGGGGGAGGGGGGGGGGGGGGGCTCTCGAGGGCCAGTGCCAGTTTATCTTTTGAAAGCAATTTCATTTTCTTCTTAGCGGCCACTACTCGTCTGGCTCCCATAAGTCCACGGGAGGCTTTAAAGGACGGCGTTTAGCCGAGCGGTTGCAGGAGAATAACAAGGAGAGGGAAGGGAAGGGAAGGTTGAGGCCGGACGGACGGACGCCGAGTGTAGTGACAGAGAACAAGAGACGAGAGGAGGACGGCGAGAGGGAAGGGGGAGGTGCGAAGTCGGGGGAAAATGACAGCGGAGAGAGGGAGAGCGTGAGAGAGAGAGAGCCCCCATGGGGTGCTGAAGTACCGTCACCCTGCTGCTGAGAGCCAGTTTTAGGAAACGGGAGAGACACTCCGCAGGCCGCTAAACCCTCTTTAAAGTAAGAAGGACCTCAATTCCCTACCATCAAACCCAGCAGGAGAACACACACACACACACCCCTGTCAAGCTGCACCTGTGAGGAGAGTCCGCCCCAGTATTTTTCCAGCCTCTTGACTTAAAGGGTCATATCAGTGTTTTCGACCGTTTACAACAAAGTTCCTTTTTACTATTACATTGATCTCTGCATGCAGTGTGACAATCTATCTGCAGAAAGGCCTGCGACTGTATGCCTTCAAATAGGTGATCCATCACCAGACCTGTTGTTTTCGGTCAAAGTGACCTTGCAGTGCACTGTTAGAAACACGACGCTCACTTTTGATGGATCGCCTGATTCAAGCAAGGTGTAAAATCAAAGTGACTATTACACGCTTTGGACCTTTTTTTTAACCATTTTCTATTACACAGCCCCAATAGGTAAATCCTGACGTCTTTACCGCTTGAACTGTAGGTGTTGTTGTGATGGATGTGTGACACATTATTAAGGCCGCTGGTTAATCTGTCCCGGCCCTGTCTCTTCTGAGAGTCACTTTGTCTTTCTTTCTTCTTCCGTACCAGACGTATCTTCAGCATCGAAGTGACTGAGTGCGGCTAAAAATGGCTCCGCTCTCCATCCATCTGACATCTCTGGGGTTTTTTTTTCTCCTTTCTGTAGTTCCACTTCAACCCAGCTCAGTCCATCTTGGTAATGGAAGGAGAGGACTTGGAAAACATGAACGCTGCTGTGAGGAAAGTCTCCTACATAAACTCTCGTCAATTTCCCACATCGGGCATCCGACGTCTGCACATCTCCACTGCCGTCCAGTATGTACAACGACGCTTCTTTTCCTTCGTTTTTGTTGTCTTTTTCTTTAATTTTTTTAAAACTTTCTATCTGCAATCCTACATTTGTGTCTCCTCATGTTGTCTCGGTTTCTCAGTGTTAAAGAACATTGACATCTTCTGTTGAGTATGAAGACAGCACAGTAGAAATCACAGCCCGACTGATACCTAATTCCCTTCTCAAGCATTGATCCCAACTTCTCTCTCTTTCTCTCTCTCTGTCTCTCTCTCTCTCTCTCTCTCTCTCTCTCTCTCTGTCTCTGTCTCTCTCTCGCTCTTTCTCTCTTTCTCTCTCTCTCTCGCTCTCTCGCTCTCTCGAACTTGCTCTCTCTCTCTCTCTCTCTCTCTCTCTCTCTCTGTCTCTGTCTCTCTGTCTCTGTCTCTCGCTCGCTCTTTCTCTCTCTCTCTCTCTCTCGCTCTCTCTCTCTCTCACTCTATGTCTCTCTCTCGCTCTCTCTCTCTCTCTCTTGCTCTCACTCTCTGTCTCTCTCTCGCTCTCGCTGTCTCTGTCTCTCTCGCTCTCTCTCTCTCTCGCTCTCTGTCTCTCTCTCTCTCGCTTTCTCTCTCGCGCTCTCTCTCTCTCGCTCTCTCTCTCTCTCTCTCCCTTTCCTCTGCTGTCACTTTCTTTTCCCTTTCATACACCATTTTCAGTTCGCTGTCGCCACTGGGGCCAGTTTTTACATTTTCATGTCATGTTTTAATAATTCTGCCTGGGTTTTGCCAGAGGAAGGCGCAAAAGAGAGATAGAGAGAGAGAGAGAGAGAGAGAGAGAGAGAGAGAGAGAGAGAGAGAGAGAGAGCGAGAGAGAGAGAGAGAGAGAGAGAGAGGCTGGTGGGTAAAACAGCCTCCCTTGGCGGGTTACCATTAAAATTCATGATTGTTTTAAATATATGTAGACCCCTGCAGCGCAGCCCCAGGAGTTGACTACCCGCCCTCTTGTTGGGTTCGATGCACATCCGTGTTTGGCCTGTGAGCGTCAACCGACGCCGGCAGAAGCAAGCGTGCGTTGGTACATGTTGGCGTGTAGCGCGCTGATGAAGCAGAGTCATCTCCGCCAGAGGCTCACCGATTATCAAGGAATACATTATGTTAATGACGGCTAAGCTTGCGTCATTGCTAAATGTTGTGTAAATTAAGTTCTCGCAGACTGCTGACTGGTCTGCTAGTGTGTGCATGTCTGAGTGTGTGTGTGTGTGTGTGTGTGTGTGTGTGTGTGTGTGTGTGTGCGCGCTACTTGCGGATATGTGTGTCAAATGAGCGAGAGGGCGTCCATTCGGAAAAGCATGTGTGGAGACTCACTGATGAGATGTATTTCAGCTTCATGTTCATGAAAAACAACAAACTTCTCCTCATCTAAGTTGGGCTGAGAGCCTGAAACATGGCCTCCTGCCATAACAGTGAATAAACTCCCCAGTACCGCTCCTCACCAACGCCAGATGATGTTAAACATTTCCTGCCGACGCAATTAAACTTTCTCGCTGACGCCTAGTAAGTGCAATTACTGCGGGCAGCGAGAAAATAATTCAACAAACAGAGATAATCTTTAAAAAACAACTGTGCTGGACTCCCCTGTTAGCTTGTCTTTGGGAAAAACTTATTCTCATGGTGAGTGGTTTAGAGATCATGTTTACAGAATAGGATATGAAGCAGCATATACACAGTGAGTGAAATACAGTATCTTAATGAAAATGTGCTAATGAGTTGGAGAAAAGACACTCGTCTTTGCTAATGATCCGTAAATGCAACGCTCTGAATATTTGATGCGCGTGTCGTGCGACACAATTATGATTCTCTGTGAAATTAAAATGTACTCCTCACTACGAAGAAAACATCTCATGTCAAGCTTAATGTTGATACGGCGCACTGATTTAACAACATTTGAAAATGGCAACTTCATACAAAAAACAATAAAAAGTAAATGAGTGAACGAGGGAGGTATTTTCAAAATCTGTACGCTTACAAAATGATTGGATTTTAACAAGAAAGATTCTGTGTATTGCGCACGATATTTACGGCTCTCCGCTCATGATCGAGAAGTGAGACGTGTGACGAACGGGGGAAAATATTTCCAGCAATGTCGGGTCTCATCTTTTTAAAAATAACACACAATAATAAAGTGACCTATGAGTCACACCTCTATTGAGCAACAGAAAAACATACGTCGCTTTGCTGATGACCACTTAGCTTATGTTGCTGCAGGAAATAATAAATGGTCTACCTGACGCTGTGGCCGTGTGAGTGTTGTGTGTGTGTGTGTGTGTGTGTGTGTGTGTGTGTGTGTGTGTGTGTGTGTGTGTGTGTGTGTGACCAGAGTGGAACTTCTGTTTACAGCAGGGTAATGCGTGTGCGGGGTCTCGTTGATAACACGGGTGATTTAACTTCCAATTTGTTGTTTTAGTGCTCCGTCCAGAACACACACCGGCAGAAAAAGATTCACTCTTCAACCGAGTTAGTTCCACCGGCGAGCCTGAAACGCCGCCTCCCGCCATAACCACCCCCCCCCCACACCCCACAACTGCCCCAGACAGTATCACTCCTCGCAAATAAACAGAGATGTTAATTAATTTCCAATGTGATTACATTTCCTTCTCGCTGACGACTAATAACTGCAATTACTGTAAGGCATCAGGAAAATAAAAGTAGCAGGCGCTAATCTTCGTAGCAGCCCTGTTTGGCTCCCTTGTCATATTTCTTTATAATTAAGTTGGACCGGCGCCAGTTGTTCTCAGCTCGGCCGGGCCCACGCAGCATTCGTCTCCCCGCATCACTGAGTTTGTATCTCCCACCGCTCACAACAATGGCTTAGTGCCCGAGCGGCGAACAAGACAACGCAGCGCCCGGCTGCCACCGCGAGAAAGATAAGGAGAGATTACGACGATGAACCCCCCGGAACATGCTTCTGTCTCAAAACCGCGGCCTCAGACAACTGACTGCGGAGGATTAGAGGCGACGGTTAAGTTTCCATCCAGCTGTCGGGGGCCAAATTTTGTTATTATTATTATTTCAAGAAACTAAAAGTGGATTATAGCTCTTTTACCATCAGATGAGTTAAAGCTGGTTAGATGCAGAACTAATCAGGTCTTTCAAGAAATTGCCGCTATGAGTTTACGATGAACAAAGACGTGTTGTAATACGTCGGCCATTTTGTAATGCGTCGGCCAGTTGGCTGCACCCTGGGATAGTTTTGGTGAGCTTCTTATTTCAGCTTTTCCCAAGTTCTGCTTTGTGCTTTTTGCAATTCCGGTTCCAAGTCATTGTTTGTTTTGATTTGATTTTGGTTCGATGCCTGAAATAAGGTCTGACGCTGACACAAGTTCAAGAGATTTTAACATTTTGTCTTACGACATAAAATACATCAGTAAATACTCCGCTGTCCAATTTTGAAGCTTCGACGCGTCTTTTCTACGTGAGACTGCTGAACGCCATCATGCCAAACACTAGTCCGTCCTGTGACCGCGGTGTAGTTCCTTTAAAGCCTAACATTGTATGCTTCAAATATCATACACGTTATCTTGCTCAGTAAAGACATGTAGGTATTATAAATGTTTTCCCGCAATAACCTAAAAATTGATTGCTATACTTCCTGGTTGGCCTACACAGAAATGCGTCATCCCTGCAGCGCTCTGCTCATACCTCTGTATGATTCAGGTCCCAGTTTCTGTCATTTCTGGACTGTTGAGTTTTTGTACATTGCATCAATGGTTCCCCTCTTTTGTCTGTTAGGCATCGGCCGAACGAACGACAGCCTCGCAAGATAAGTGGCAACCGGCGGGTTTCACTTCGATTGTGTTCCGAAAATAACTCCCGACGGCCCAATCACCGTTTTACAGTATGCGATTGTCTGAATTGTGCTCTATGTGCCCTCCAATCAGTGCCCCCTCGAAAATCTCAATTTACCGCTAACTATGGAGTAGACTGTTGACTGTTGAGTGTCTATTAGGGAGCAGCGAAGGCCTGAACGAGGGTGTGACTTGACAGGACCGTAGCGCAGCGTGATGAGAGGGTTTTTAGGCAAAGCGCTCTCCAGGTAAGAGTCGTGCATTAAGCTCCGTGATTGCAACTCGACACTTCCTCCAGAATGTCCCTTTGTGAGAAATCATCGGGAGGTTTCACTGACGGTAGCTCAAATCAGTACGAGGAAGGAATAACTGACCAGTAGAAGAGCATTTCTGTTTTAAAAGAATAGAGGAACTGGTGCACTCAATTTAAAATGAGTTAATCTAGGCAACAGGTAATTCCACCAGCCTCAACCTCGGAGCCCCTCCAGCTGTTGATCATCCTAGTTGACCACCGCCTACCTCGCCTATTCTCCAAACCCACCCCCCCCCCCCCCCCCCCCCCGGCACATACAACCCAAGTTCTATATATGACACAATGTGAATAATGTGAGCATAACTTCCAATATCCGACGACACTTTTTTTTTTTTTACATGTTTTGCTTTGACATCCAGCACAAACCCACTCCTTCCTTTTTTCTTTCCTTTCATTATTTTCTTTTCATCAAAATTCATATAAAACTGCCCAAGCTAAAAAAAAAAAAAAAAAAAAAATTATAGGAACTCATCTTATGGATTTATGCATTGCTGCATATCGTTTTACGTCAGAATGTAGGGGGGGGGGGTGAAAAATACAGGATGCATCACGGCTGAAATCTCACAGCCCAGGTTTTTCCAAATGCAGCAAATAAGCTTGTTATGATTCCTTTGCTGTTGCCGGTTACGGCGCTACAGGAGCATTGATGTCCCTCCCACTGACAGATGTTTGTGTGCTTGAAAGGCCTTCGGTGAAATGTAAAAACAACAACAACAAAAAAAAAAATCGGGTTGTTTGTTCAGCTTTCACGGCTTACACTATCACCACCCTCAATACCTTCCCTCCCCTCGCTCCCTCCCTCCCTCTGTCCTTTTTCTCATTTTAGTGTCTCTTGTTTTCCATGTGATTGATGTGTAATCTGCAGTCTGTGTGTGTGTGTGTGTGTGTGTGTGTGTGTGTGTGTGTGTGTGTGTGTGTGTGTGTGTGTGTGTCCGCCAATGCATCGGAATGGCTCGCGAGTTAGACGTCTGCGCTCATTTGTGTGAGTACGGCCAATCTGTTCAAGTCCTGCAGAGCCGCTACGTGTCCGTTCTCTTAAAGGCTGCCAGTGGACGCTGTGCATTTAAACACACGCTGGCAGGGAGGCAGGGAGGCAGGGAGGCAGGGCGGCAGGGCGGCAGGGCGGCAGTATGAAAACACGGGGGATCTCAGCTGCAGGTCCGTGTCCGCTGCCTGCGCGTCGTCAGAGCTCTGCGGCCTGGATCTATCAGCTGAGGGTTCCCGCTGGTATCGATGAGCTTCGTGAGCTTCGTGAGCTTCGTGAGCTGCCGGTTTCTGATGCGTCTGCTTGTTACTTATAAGTACGGAGCTATTTTTTTTTTAAATTGTGTTTTTACAGAGAGCTCCCCTGGTGCCCTCCGTCACCCGTTTGCCGCCCCTGTGCGTCAAACCGGACGGTCCTTACGCAAGTCCTTGTCTTCGCTGAGCGGGGGGGGGGGGTTCGGCCACGTTGAGTGAAATAATGATGAAAATTGAGAAATGCACTCGGCGACACTCTCAAAGGGACGACGTGGGAAGAAGTGCGTGGATGATTGCAGTCAATGTCATGGTGTTGTGAAAGGTTCCAGTAATAGTCACCAATGAACACCATTTTTTTTTTTTTTCCATCTCAGTGTAATCATAACTCACAGAAATAAAGGGTTCATCCTGAAGAGTCGAGGCTCTACCCAGAACCCTCGAAAAAGGGTTTTTCAAGGGTTCCTTGTCTGACTACGATCTTACATTAAGAACCCTTTTTTTTTTTTTGGAGGAAAGAGTTTCAGTTCGCACCTTTTATTTCCAGGAGTGACCTACATTCATCCAAAGGAGAATATTATCTTTATTTGGGTTCCTAAGAAGAGGGCTGCTAATTAGCATAGGAGCGATAAGACGGTATTACTATGAATTAGTTCTTCTAGAGCAGAAGTAAAAGTAAAACTTTTTCAGTGACACATTCCTTGTTCTGTGACACTTCCTGACCTGTAAGCCTTTTGCAGGTCATAAGTAGTAAAGATTAAGATATTTAATATGCTTTGTTAACAAGAGTTGGATTAGGAGATTGATACCACTCTCATATCTGTAAGCTGTATATATGCAGCTGTCACAGCAGGCGATTAGCTTAGCTTAGCATAAAGAATTGCAACAGTGGGATAACAGAGGTAGCCTGTGTGATCTGTACACAACGGGAAGTCGCTGCTTGGAACTATTTTGATACAATCATGAAACGTCTCCGCTTGCGTCCGGCGCCCTTAACTCCTCTCTGCCTCTCTTCACCTCTCCAGGTGTTTCGGCGAAGACACTTGCATCACCATCCCAGACATTGACGCGGTGGTGATGGTGTTGCAGCCCAGCGAGCCCAGGATAACCATCACCGGAGTGGAGAGGCTGAATCGGCCCGCCTCCGACTTCCGGGCGCCAGGAGGCACGGCCCTGTTCAAGGACCTCCACATCGTCAGCACGGTCACCAGAGCAGACGCCGCCGCCGCCGCCGCCGCCGCACATCACACAGGTACGGACCATCGGTAGAACCTCCGCGCGATATATATATATACCATTCCTTCAAAGATGCAGGTATTGTCGTACTTAAAGCGCCGGTGAGAACAACAGTAGATTTGCAACCCTTTGATCCTTAAAAGCAGTTGGTGGGAAGTCTTACATGTGTACTTTGACGGGGGAACATTCCCAGGGACAATATCAAAACTCCAAAAAAGTAGAGCCTACAAGTCTGAGTGTACCTCACAAAGCCGGAGATCGGTACCTCCCTGCAGGTGGAAATCTGTCTCGGTTAAATATTTCAGCGGGATTTCATATTGATAATGTTTTCACTCATTCATGAAGAGTCCCATAGCCGTGCGGCGCCACCTGTCTCCCTTTCAAAACAAAACCCTTCAGAGGGGGGAAAAGCCTGAACATCGCACCTCATGAGACTGCCAATCAGCAGCAGCAGCAGCAGGTATTTCCTTTCATCTGGTGTACGTCTGCTGCACGCACACGCCGCAAACTAAAGAAAAGAAAAGTTGTGCTTTTGGTCTCGTACTGCCAGACTTAAAGCAGGCACTGGTGAGTCCTGTGCAAGTTCACAAGCGGGGAAGTAGTCAGATCCCTCGCTTCAGTAAAAGTATGAATACACACACTTAAAAATCACATTATCTCCTGTAATGAATATTTAAAGATTTAAGATTTAAAGCCCCAAAACTCACAATTTACTCACAATATGAAGATTAGAGTAGAGTGCTGTTGGCCACACATTTCTCACCTGGTAATAACATATGAGTGAATGAACGAGACCTAAACCACATTTCCCGTTGACCGTTAATAACTGGAAACAAAAGGCTCTGCTGGCTGAGATCTACATGCACACCTCTGACCTCTGACCTCTGACCCGCAACAGCAGTCTGCTATAGCTCCATACGACCCGCCGGCTCGTCTGGTTCCGATTAAAACATCCCTAAAAAAAAAAAGAAAAGAAAATGTGCCTGTATATATAACAGCCGAGCGATTAACACAAAGGACCCTGGGATGAGGAGTGCAGAAGTAAGTTTGGCAAAATGCACTTTAACTATTAAAAGTAAAACTACTCAAAATGCAGCGGAATAACTCCTGCAGAGTTACATTATTAAAGGTTATTATAAATAAATAAGTAAGCACTGCATTCATTATTTAGTTTGTGTACTTTGTACGCAGTTGGGCAATTAAATCTTTAACGATGAATCTTTTTTTTTTTTTGTACGTATATCTTAATAAGTGACTATAGCTTTCATATAACGAGTTCATTTCCTTTAAAAATGTATTGGAGTGGAGGGGGGGGGACAGTAGCGTCTAGTGAGAGAATGCCAAATACTTGAGTGAATGTGCCGCCGGTGTGCACATATATGTAACACCCCCATTGAGGGCTCCTTCCTGCCAGCAGTAATCTACAGCGTAAGCAGGAGCTTTCTGTTCCATGCCTCGCCAATATGTTGACTCAATTTCCTGCTGCAGAGTCCCTCCACTCTCCTATCTGTCCCCCCCCCCCCCCCACCCCCCCCCCTCTTCTTCCTCATGCTGAGTAAGACCTCCATCCTTCCACAAGACTGATTCTCGGCTCAGGGTTGCTCCGCCTTGACCTGGGCCAAATGAGTGTGACATTTAAATCCCAAGGGGGCTCAAGCCTCATCCAACGATCTGACCACCGAGGCAGTGGGGGGGGAACAAACCCGGCTCGGCCCGGCTCGGCTCAGCCCCGTGCCCCCCCCCCTTCCCTCTGCCGCTCGCAGCCAATTAAGAGCAGATAAGCAGAGCGGAGGAGGAGGGAGGTTTCAGCGCTCCATTGCAGTGCAGAAAGTGGCATCGCTTTCAGGAGTCGGTGGAGCTCTTTCTCCTGGTGAAATAGAGACTGCAGCTGGGGGAAGAGATTAGCTGGAAGCCAGAGGAAGACACAGAAATGGAAAGAAAGAGAGAAGAGAGATGAGGAGAGAGTGTGTGTGTGTGTGTGTGTGTGTGTGTGTGTGTGTGTGTGTGTGTGTGTGGAGAGGGAAGCGCGATGAAGTTCCATAATGAGCAGATTTTGTGTTCTCTCGGGGGTTAAAGGATTCCAGATAAATCACATATTTCTTTTTCAGGGCAGGCAGTAGTCTACGGTTCTTTTGGACCCTGTTAATCAGCCCCTCGCCCTCGTCTTTGCTTTGTCTCTCTCTGACATCCGTCTCTTTATTGAGCCTGTGCTCAGCATCGCCTTGTTCCTCTATCCGTCTCATAATGCGGTATCCCCTTTTTTTCAAGGCTCACTCTCGATGCCTTAACTCAAAGTCAAAGTCATCAAGTCTCTCTTTGAACGCATCGTAAACGCTCGACTTGTTTTTGACCCATTTGCTTTCTCCTCTTCTGCTTTGCAGGAGTTTTGTTTCTTTGGCTCCCGTTTCAGTCTCTTTCCTTCAGTAATTATTTTTTAGGGAGGCCAGCACTTGTTTCATCCTGCCCACACTGTAGCTCCAAGATCAGGCTGCACACAAACCTGATCCTGGGACAGTGCAGCACTTAGGCTGCTGCTCATGGCTCTACTGTACTTTTTCGGTTCTCCAAATCATGTCAAAGCAGAATTTAACACCAAGCGGGGCAACTTGGCCACCAGATTGAGGAACTGCAGCCATAAATAGTTTGGAAAACTATTAAAAACATGAATTCATTATTCCTGCCATTTACAGTTGAAAGCATGTGGTCTGCAAATGTGAGAAATGAATCAAAGGAAGCCACATTGTATTTTAAAGTGAGACTGTGACTTTTTGTGGCCGCAAGTTGTTAGAACTGGATAATGGCCGTGGACTGTATATAAGAAGTGGACGTAATCAATCGTGACGTCACCCATTGGTTTGAGGAATTTCACTGTCGCCATCTTGGAATACGGCCGACGCCATGTTGTTGTTGTTTTTTTGCAAGCTAAATCACCCCCTGCTTTCTGGTCTGTTTGACTCTAAATGGAGCATAATGTACTAAATGAACATCATGCTGTATTGAAGAAGACTGTAAACTAGAGATTGAGACCATAAACTCATGTTTACAATGTTTACTGAGGGAATAAATCAAGAGAGAAGTAGAGTCATTTTAGACTAGACTTCTATACAACCAGAGGAGTCGCCCCCTGCTGGACACTAGAGAGAAGTAGAGTCATTTTAGACTAGACTTCTATACAATCGGATTGGGAAATATCTGGCGAGCTACAAAATACTCCACTATGTTCAAAAGCAGAGAGCTTCTGCCTGCTGCCGTGTAGAACTTTCCAGCCACTCAACCAAAAACAATGAGGACACAGAGGCTACAAAGACACGTTGAAGTGTTTTCCCTATAATTCCCAAGGTGCCTTATCTGAGAAATGAAGCCAACAAGGAAGTGCCAAAAAACACTGCAGTTCCATAAATGGCCACTTAAGACTGAGTCAGTCTCCATGGACCCCCCCATGTTAAAACTTTACAGTAGAAATAAACATTTACAGGCTGGTACAAAAAAAAAAACGGCTTAGGTCTAGCTAATATGAAAAGATTTCTAAATAAATCTTAAAGGACTTAAAGTTAGGCATAATTGAGGGCGTGGCCTCTTCTGCTGCGTCACCCAGAACCCCTCAGCTCCCTTTAATCCTACTTTGAGGTTCAGGCTGTGTCGTCAGACGTCATACAGTAATTCTCTTTCCACTGAAAGCCTTCGCACAATCCTGAAGAATCTCCTGGGACACGACTGTCTTTCTACTGGCTTTGTCTCACTCTCCCCCTTTTCTCCACCTGATTTCTGCCACATAAACACACCCAACATATTTGTCTTTCTCCACTGGGAAGCTGTTTAAATGGGCATAGCCGGGTTCCCCCTCCCCCGGGGACTGTGCAGTGAGGGAGAAGGCTGGACAAGGCAGTGAGAGAGGTTGGAGGCTATAGTGCTTAGCAAACTGTCTTCAGAGCCCCGTGCAGCCGCTGCGATGGGAGCTGTCTGAGGGGACTTGTTAGCTCGGCAGCCTCACAGCTCAGGCTGTCTTCAGAGAGTCGATGAATAATTGGAGTCTGGGTGCAGGTGTGTTGTGTCCGGCACTGTTTGAATCGCGGACCTTCAAAACCGCTCAGGGTTTTCTCCAGGAAAATGTCTTGTCGACGCAATTTGCTGGTTTATTTTATAAGGCCGTCGTCTCTTTTAAGTGAGTTTTTAATGTATCTGTTGTGTTTTTACAGCCTTATTCCCAAGGGACTAGCATTACCAGGAGACCTCGCGTAACGTAGAGATGAAGAGCTCGGGATTGAGAGGATCACAGACAAACCTCTGCAATTATTATGTATCACTAGAGGTCCCCAGGTAGTCTTCTACACTGCCGTCCTGGCAAAGGACCCCGTCCCCCTTGTAAATGGGATTACTTTAGCTAAATAAAGGTTACATAAAATGAAAATAAATACAAATTACCAGGGTAACTAATGGGATTAGAAATTGGAGGTAATTTGCAACAAAGTACAGACATGGTAGATTTGCACGGGATTAAGATCACCGACAACCTCGTGCAATTATTACAGTTTACAAGAGGTCCCCAGGTAGAACCAGTCCTGTGTGAATAAGGGCTTTAGTTTGGTCCATTATGTAACCACACTGAGGTGAATAAACAATGTGCTTCCCAAGGAAACTGCAGCTTATTAGTGAGTGAGAACATATTCCTCACCAAAAAATATAGAAATGACCTCAAATTGAAGTTTGTGTTTGTGTGTGTGTGTGTGTGTGTGTGTGTGTGTGTGTGTGTGTGTGTGCAGCACGTCGACCCGGGGTGCAGGAGGAGATTATCCATAACTTGGACTACTGTGACGTTCTGGTGCTGGGGGAGGAGCTGAGGCCGGAGCAGGAGTCCCTCCAACTGCAGCGCAGCGCTCTGCTGGGAAAACACCTCGACGCCACTAACTCCACCTCCGGCATGTCCATATACGGTATGGCTGCTATCTGAGTGTCTAAAAGTCACTTCTACGTTCTGACTTCCCCCACGGACCACCCGTAACGAGCCGCCTGCTGCCTCTTCCCACAGGCGTGGACTCCATGTCCAACTACGAGCAGGTGATCCGACAGGTGCGGTACTATAGCTGGCGGCCCGGACAGCTAACGGACAGAAGGTTCCGCCTCACCTGCTCGGAGCTCAATGGACGCTACACCAGCAATGAGTTCAACCTGGAGGTCAGTGGGAACTTCAGCTTGACTGATGTGGGGGGGGGGGGGTAAAAAGGAAAAGAAACAGATTAATAACTTTCTTCTCTTTCAAGCGTTCGCTGATTCACCTACGTCCGAAATGCGAGGCTTTGCTGCTGTTCTTTATTTCAAACAGAAGGGTTAACACAGGTATATTCAGAGAGACAATTTTGAACATTAAAGCACGCGAACATGTTCTAGTACATTACATTACAGTCATTTAGCAGACGCTTTTATCCAAAGCGACTTACAATAAGTGCATTCAACATTGGTAATCAAAAGAACTACTAGTCACCAGAAGTCATAAGTACATTTCCTTTTCCAAACAAGCATCTAAGAGCATGAAGCAGAGCATAACTCAGAGCCAAAGTACAGGGCAGAAACAAGAAAAACAGTTAGTGCTATAAGTAATACGAATACAATAAGTGCAACAAGCTAGTATGAAAACAATAAGCGCTAAGTGGAAGGCTCAGCGCTGTGGGGCCAGGACAGAAAACAGCCGTGACCGGGTCGATCGGCCGCCAGGACCTCTGAGCGACGGGGCGACCGATCGCCCCGAGGCAGCAGAGCGAAGTGGTCAGGCGGGGGTGTAAGGCTTGACCGTGGCCTGGAGATAGGAAGGAGCTGTTCCTTTCACTGCCCTGTAGGCTAGCACCAGAGTCTTAGACTGGATGAGCTCTTACAGGGAGCCAGTGTAGAGAACGGAGAAAGGAAGTTGTGTGGGAGAACTTGGGGCGATTGAACACCAGGCGAGCTGCGGCTTTCTGGACAAGCTCCAGAGGTCTGATGGCCGAGTAGAGTAGAGAGTTGCAGTAGTCCAGGCGGGAGATGAAGAGAGCCTTTCTAGTAGAAACCCAGAGTACGAGTAGAACCTGAAAATGAGCGTGTTATGTCCCCTTTAATAATTGAGGCCAGGAGCATCATTTGGATTAATGCAGTCGTCTCCAGTGCTTACGGTGTCGTCAGCTTATTAATATGTGTGAAATTAAAATGTCAGATCCAAGTCGCCCACTTGCGCGTTTAAGATACCTGGAGGAGTATCTCCCCCCCCCCCCCCCCCCCCCCCCCCGGGGGCTGACAAGCAGCTCTAAAATCACATAAATAAAACAACTTCCAAAAAAAATGCATTAATATTGAGTAAATAATCAGAAATAGTAATGGCAAGTTGTCACTATAGAGACGATGACCAACTGGACCAAATAGTTTGAAAGTAACCGAGCTGACTTTGGCTCAGGTGTCTGGCAATTTAGGAAATGAGCCGCAGGAGGCGTTACTTTCACCCTTAGTGGCAAAAGAAACCATCTTTTGAAACTGGAATATGACAAGTTCTACAGGGTACTAAAGAAATATGTAGAGAGAAAAAAAACATGAATTCAACTCAAATTGGAATTCATGCCAAAAAAAAAACCTTGTGTTTTGTAGGAACAATCTGATTGCTTCCAACCGTCCTGATGTTCAGTTATAAAGTGAAACTTCAACAGCAGCTAGTCACACACCGACGCTGCCTGATTCAGCGTATCAAAAGAAGGAACAACGCGGCGCTGAACACTTTCCTTCAGAGACCTTGAACTTGTGAATACAGTGAATCCGGCTTCTTTGGCAGGCAGACATATTCACACACACACACACACACACACACACACACTCTCCACCTCTTTACACAATGTTCTTACATGATGATGTGCCAAAATCAGCTCGATGTGTCGGCCAACCGCTGTTTGTTCGTGAACATTTGACTTATTCATTTATTCTCCGTTTCACTAGACGTAGCTTAAACCTCGGAGGCTGTCGATGAATCTAGTTTACATTTCATTTCCTGTATTGAGCTGACCCCCCCCCCCCCCCGAAAAGGCGCATTAAATTCACTGCATTGCATTCGCATTTCCTCCTCGCCTCGCACGTAAATCTTTACTTTTTTTTTCCGTCTTGTCGCAATAAATCATCCGGATGAATCAAAGGCAAGTGTTGCAGGTGGGGGGGGGGGGGGGGGGGGGGGGCATTGGGGACCGAACGGACAGGAATGTAAAAATGTCAACCGGGATTACTTTTATCTTTTCGAAAAAAAACCTTCTGCTTCATCTGTTCCCTAAACCAGGTGAGCGCTCTTCACAGTTCGGAGGCCGGGGAGCATGTCAATCACGTGGTAGCCCCGCCTCAGTACATGCAGGTGATCCACCATCCGTCCATGATTCAAGACCTGTACCCCAGCCACAGCTCAGGTAAGGAAACAAAATGGATTAGATTCATTCTGTCATGTCATTATCATCTGCCAAAGCATTATGTTACAGGTTTCTTTTGTTACAAACGTTGTTTCACTGTGTCAAACCTCTACACACAAAGCCATATGAGACGCAAAACATCTCACTTCTATGGCAAAATGAAAGTCATTATGGCAACAAAATGACACGCACCTTTTGAATTACTCTTTCAAAGCAGCGACAACACACTGCTGTACTTTAGTTCTTTGTATGCCTTTGTCATTTTCTCGTACGAGGCCTCTGTGAATGACTGTTACAGTGCAGCTACTCAAATTTAAATAGACGCACACACACACACGTGTAAAAGGCTTCCAGAAAAAATATGCATAGCTGAATTTATTACAGAAACAAAAAATAATTAGCATTTGTAAAAGAATGGTGGATGTTTTTTTGGATCCTGCCTTCTGTTGGGGTCCTGCTGCCTCAACTCATCCACAAGCAATGCCTCTCTCTCTCTCTCTCTCTCTCTCTCTCTCTCTCTCTCTCTCTCTCTCTCTCTCTCTCTCTCTCTCTCTCTCTCTCACCGCCTCCGCGTTTGCAAAGTTCTCACAAGAGAGGTGCGCTTACCTGAGGTCTGTTCGTAAGGCTGATTAGTGTGTGTGTGTGTGTGTGTGTGTGTGTGTGTGTGTGTGTATATGTGTGTGAGTGTTGCCAATTCAAGGTGTGTTCATCATCTTGAGTAGAAGTGTTTTTCCCAATGCTTGCAAGAGATTTCGACCTCAAAAGTGTAAGAAACAAGTGTTTTATTTATTTTTTTTCGCAATAAGCGCGTTGCAGAATTACAAACTTGTTTTTTGTACTTTTGGTGCCTTTTGTTTAAGGCACGGATACAAAAGTTAAGGTTTTGATGCTTTTTAGCGTGTGAGCAATCGCAAAAGAACTGTAACGGCGTTAGCTGTGATGTGAAAGGATGTTACCTGGAGGTGAGATGGAGGTAACACCTTTAAGAGATGTGACAGCGCTGCCTGTGTTCACACACTCCTGGGGGGGTTGATGACTTGACAGAACACTGACGGGAACTCGGACACGGAAAGTGCTGAGAATCCGACCCGGCAGCTTCTTACCGGGCTGCTGAGCAACAGCTGTAACATAAAAAAAACAACCGAGCGCGAGGGGCTCTTATGTTAGCTATCCATCCCGGGGTGAACATGGCCGGATCCAAGGGAACGTTCGGTTTCGCTCCCTAGTTTGTTTATCGTTCTGCTCATCTGACTGCCGCTCTCACACAGCGGTCCTCCGTTAGAAAGGGGGCCTCTTTCAAATGATGCAGCAAAGCGTATTCCCCTCCCTCTGCGCATATGAGTGATCTGAAGTAAAGAGAACATGGTGAGGAGGAGAGACATTGGTCTTAATCTACCACACCACATTTAATTATTCATCAGACTCTAATGGATTCTACTTAGAGTCCTGGAGAGTTCAGTGGCCAATGCTGTTAACAGCCCAGAGAGTTGGGAGTCTGTCTCTGTGTGTGTGTGTGTGTGTGTGTGTGTGTGTGTGTGTGTGTGTGTGTGTGTGTGTGTGTGTGTGTGTGTGAGAGAAAAGGAGGTCAGAGGAGCGGAGAGGATGATGGAAGGTTTGAAAGTAAATGTAAGGCAAAAACTACAAATAAGAAAGAAGACTTGTAGTTTCAGCCATGATGTTTCAGATGATATCATGCTATATGTAGAGTACAAAGTCAAAGGAAAACGTCTGTGTGTGTGTGTGTGTGTGTGTGTGTGTGTGTGTGTGTGTGTGTGTGTGTGTGTGTGTGTGTGTGTGTGTGTGCGCACACACACGTGCAAACACTCGAAGTTACTCTAAAAGGGGCCGCGTGCAGCTTCGCTGAGAGGAAGATCAAAGGCCGCGTATTTAGTGTGAAAATCTAGGGAACTACTGAATCAAATGATCATCTGAAGAGTCCTCTGTGAGTCTCACACACACACACACACACACACACGCACACACACACACACACACCAGCAGGGACTAGCAGAGGGAGGGTAGTTACAGAGAAGTTGTGTTATTTCAGTAGGCTGGAGATCAGAGCAGAAGAGAGAAACATTTCAGATCAAGAGAAATCCCTCAATGTATGTTGTGGTGATGCTACTGAATAGGGCGTATGATGCGTCTTTGCAGCCATGTACTGCACTGGGACCTTAATTAAATGTGTTTAAGGTTTTGTAGCTTACACACACACACACACACACACACACATATATCAGTTAAATTCCTCCTGCGTGTTTAGCTCTCGTCTTTGGCCTTGGGCACAGATTCAACAAAAAGTTTAAACGTGAGGCAAATTATCGCGCTTTCCGTTGTACACTGGCAGCAACGAGAGTTAAACTGAGCCAAGTTTAAAGCAAATAAGACTTCTTTTTTTATGTCTTTTTAGTTGAAATGCAGAGCAAGGATCAGGAGCAAACAGCACGAGTAGCATTTTTATTCTTTAGCTGATGACTTAATAGGTCGTTTAGTCAACAGTCTTTTTTTGGGGGATTTACATGTTACAAACATTTAAGGCAAAACGCAGCTGCAGCTGCAGCTTTGGTCATAAACCAAAGTATTGATAGAAGTGAGGTTTTTAAATAGTAAATGGAATGCATTTCCTCAGCGCCTTTATCCGAAGCGCAATTTGACAATTTGCCTCTCATTCACCCGTTGGCACACTGGTGTTCAGTATCTTACGTCATCGAGCTTAAGTTTAAGCCTGGAAACAGAGAGAATTCGAGAGCCGCTGTGAAACTATAAGACCTGGTTATGAGAGGAAAGTCTTTAAAACCCTCCAGACAACAACAGAGGAATGCAAAAAAAAAAAGACAAATAAAGGAAAATTATACTTAAAACGCAATTTATTAAGAAAAAAATGTATTTCCGGTCCTAAAATCACATTAATCACACATTGTTCCCTGTTCAACTAAAGGCTGCTCGGCCTCAATAAACAGGCGATGATGACCTCTAGAGCAGGGGTCTTCAACGTTTTTCAAGCCAAGGAACCCCAAACAGGAGCAGGGACCACTACTATATTGTAAAAAATTGTGTTTTATATTAAACTGTGCCTAGTGCCATGCATAAACATACCTCTTATCTTGCATACAATACTGAACTATTAAAATAATGGACAGATTCATGTTTTTTGGTTTGAGTAACAAAACGATCCATTTTCGCTCATTACAATGTCCATACATACACTTAATAATAATATACTGGCCTCAGTAGTTGGCTGTTGTTGATAGGAGCTGCAGTGTTTTAGCTAGGAATATCTTGCAAAAATGATTGCACAAGGATTCGTGGGTGAAGTAAATGTCGTTATTTTTTTTACAACGGTATCTTCTTTTCAAATAATATTGCAGCGTTGCGTCCTTGTGTCTGGGATCTTAGTCAGCTGGGGACTGAATAACCTCTCGACCAATCACGGGGAACCTGACAGAGCCAGCGTGTAACATGCGGCCTCGTGATTGGCACAGCAGTGATAGAGACAACATCTTCTGCCTCCATTTATCCATTCGTTGGATTCATGTTAAATTTGTGAAAAAAAAGAAAAAAATTGTCTAATCAACCAAAAATTTCGCGGACACCCTGTAGTACCTCCGCGGACTACCTAGGGGTCGCGGACCCCCTGTTGAAGACCTCTGCTCTAGAGATTGAGGCGGCCGCAGTTTTTAGAACCAGGCGCCGCAGTTGCGCTCCACCGACTGTAAGACCCAGAGCATGATGGGAAATGCCTGGCTTTTGCCTGATCAAAGAGCTGAATGGCTCTTGGTTTTGACAAAAAAAAAAAAACATATTTTCATTAGAAAATGTTTGATTGTTATTGAAATGTAACGCTAGATTTTATGCTTTTAGTCTCATGTTGTGTCTCTGTTAATCTCTTGATAAGGCAGACATGAAAATGAAAATAGGATAGAATACAGTGCCAGATACATACACATTTCCACACACACACTTCGACGTGTGTGTGTGTGTGTGTGTGTGTGTGTATGTGTGTGTGTGTGTATATATATATATATACACATATATTTATCCTTCACTTTACATTCATGGCGGTGGCACAACCTTGCCCAAGGACTCCTCGACATGTGGACAGCAGGCCCGGCGGATAGAGCCGCCTGTCACGTGATCGGTGGATGACCCCCGTGTCAAAGTGTGGACCTGATGACTGCGCTACATGAAAAGTCAGAGGGAAGTTATTCCAATCTGTCTCGAGTAAGACACAACAACATCCCGTGGCAATGAATCAATAGCTGTTGAGATATTTCAGTCTGGCCCAAAGTGATGGACAGACGAGCGCGCTGACATTGCCATCCCCGGTGCTACGCCGCTAGCATGGCTAAAACAGGAGGCATCGATCAGTGTGTAGGCATAGAAATACAGTGGAAACGGGTCAATATCGCCCCAAAAGAGAGGGCATTACAGTAGAAGAAAATCAATGAGCTGACGCAATAATTAAAGATCACAAGCAATCGTCTTCGGTGAAGTTTAGAAAGGCCTCTCGTACAATAACATGAGAAAGAAAAGAATAATGACCTTTACCATCCAAGGGACCATAAAACAGTTGAGAAGAGGCCTCAGCTACAACAGCATGAGATAAGAAAATGATTCATCTACATCCTGCCTGGTAAACGTGTGTGGGGGTGTGGAGTTCAGAAATTTTGAGCTCACTGTTTTTCAGGAACTACAATTCAGGATGTACAGTACGAGTCTCTGAGTTGGACCACACTACATCTTCTCCTCTTGTCTCGCCCTCAGCCATGCCGAGCGCTGCCACCGTGGTGATCGTGATGTGTATCGCTGCTCTGGTGACGGTGGTGGTGCTGGGCATCTACCGCATCCACCTGACCCACCAGCAGGAGGTCAAGCTGGCAGAGACGGCTAAAGAGGCAGACGAGAGCTGGGACGACTCTGCTCTGACGATCACCGTCAACCCGATGGAGGTAGGCGGGGATGCTGTCAGGGAGGGCAAAATGGGTGATTTGGTGCCATGAAACATGTCTGATGATTTAGTTTCTGAAACTCTCTGAATAGAACCTGAAGGAGCCTCAGGCTGCAGAGGAGGAGGCCAGCGAGGAGGAGGAGGAGGAGGAGGAGGAGGAAGAAGATGAGGAGGACGACGACGAGGAGGAGGAGGATGACATCACCAGCGCTGAGTCAGACGACAGTGAAGACGACGTGGACGTCCAGCTACCCAGGATGCAACGCCCGAGCAAGAAGGGACAGAACTGGGACAAAACAACGATATCTTATTGAGACACACATTCACAGTCACTCACACTCGCACACAATCTGCAACACGTCCATACTGAAACCTCAAATCAGACGGTTGAAACAAAAAGACTATGTGATGTTGATGCTCTAAAAATGAGGTAATATCGCCCCCTACTGGAAGACGCCACTGAAATATAATGCAATGATTTAACCTTAGCCTTGTCAGAAAAACCTCCTGTTTTATACAGCTGATAAAAAAATAAAAAATAACATGACACTAAAACTGCTCGCCGATCATATAACTTTCATCCGTCTTTAAAGGGACAGCTCGCCAAATTTAGGGCGTCCCCTAAGAGCCGTTTTTCCTCAAAGCATCTCTCTCCCATTGCAGTCTCCACCACAACTACAATCTTTAGTGAAATAAAGTTCTCTGAATCTCTTTTTTTTTTGTCAATTAAACCCTGCACCGTACCATTCAGTTTGATGTGTCACGTGTTCCACAGTGAGATTTCTGATGTCCCATGAAAATGCAAAAACAGTCTTTATTTAAGAAAACTGAGTTGCAAAAGGAAAGAAAGTGACTATTTTTTGGTTTGTATACTTCATGTTATTGATCAGTCTTTATTCTAGCCTACGTGGCAAAGCCAGGTGATTTTTCAGAAATAGCATATTTTCAATGGTAATCCAAAAAAAAAAAAAGAAAAACTATCTGTGTGTAGTCATGGTGAACTAGCCGAGGTGTCCGGGTTTTGGGGAAAAACGGAGGAGTCTCCTTGTACATTTTTATACGCTCCTTTCCTGTAAATAGTGAGTATAGTAGGTGACCCCACCCCCCTCCCCCCCATTCCACTCCCAGAACACCACTTTCTCCTGTCCTCTCCACCTGTATACAGCACACATGCCACCTCCTCATTACTGTATGTACGTACGTACCCTGAACCCTTAGCCTGCAGGAGTCCTCACTGAACTGACCCCTCAGTCCTCTGTGTTTGTTTCTTGCTCGGTGTTCAGATCATTCCAGCTGAAAGCGAGGTTGGCTCGTTAGGACGGATGTGCCACTGCCTTCATAGTGACTGGCTCAGTTAACGCTGCACCAGGTAAGACGTTCATGGAAGGAGACAACGGTCTTATATATCTAAACCACACAATCAGAGAGATGCAACAGAGGAGAGAGTCCAACAGTCTCAGTTGCGGGGGTTGCACTATTGACACCACAACCTCAGTCCTACCAGTCATTAATGCTGCATTGCAGGTATGTAGAGTACAACTTTCTAGAAGGAAACGTGCAATGGAACTGTCCCTCGACACTGGAACTTCAATCAGGAAAGTCAATAAATGAAAATAGATAAATTAGAGCCTGATTTCTGAGGCCAATACCAATAACGTTAGTATAATTCAAACAGTGTGATTGTTCTATTATATTATATTCGTTTTTTTCCTTTATATCAAAGATGTAATATAGTAAAATAGAGAATATGATAATATAATTGAAACACTAACAACAAAAATATAAGAGGAAATATTACAGTTAATAGTATGGCTCAAATATTTAAATATATGTATATGTATTCAGCCTATATTTATTTTTGATTATTCAGTTTAATAAGAACTAATATATAGTATATATAGTTATAGTAAATGGACATTAAAGCTCCGCTTATATTTTTATGTTAACAACGGATCAAGTGTAAAATGAGCCCACAGAGAAGTTATCACCAACTCTGCAGTTCTCCTTCACCTCTAAAGAGCATTTTCATGTCTTTCGCCTCCTTTTTGCTTTTATAACTCGCCACTTAAATGTTTTGGTTCAGTCTCTCATCAACCTTAATTCCAGTAGCTCTGATAAAGCCACTTTGAGCGGAGCAGCACATAACCGACAGACACATTTAGCTGGTGAAGTAAGTGGAACATTTAGCAGCTAAAGAGCTGAATATTTTTCCATCAAGACGGAGCTAAAATTGAGAGCGAATGTTGGACTAGAAACACAACTCCAAAGCATGCACTTTAAATGACAGAGTATCACTTTTATGTCCATAATGTCCTAAAGTACACGTTTTGTGATTTTCATGATAATAGTCTAAATTTTAAGTAGCTAGCTAATGCTGCAAAATACCACTGACACAAAATGAGCTGTCCCATGTTGCGGAATACAGATCATTTACATCTTACCTGCAAGAAACTTTTCCAACTTCTAGCTTTGAATGAAATGCAGCATTAATGAAAGACATGCAGGGTGATGTCGTGGTACTTAAACCCCTCTTTATTAGCAGCAGTTGGTGCTGAACAGAATTACAATATTGTGGGAGTGAGAAACAGGCGGCAGCTTCACATTTGACATCATTTAGAAAAACCCAGTCGAAGGTTTCTTCACCTTGAAGTGAAAGGGCATTAATCTCTGGCTGTGGCCATCCTGAATCCAGTCCGTCTGTAACGTTTGATAGCAAGGAATCCACGAACAACACAGAGTGTAGTGACATGTGTAATGGCTGAAGTCTGCCACAGATACATCAACGTTTGGCTAAAGTCACAAACTCCTCTAACGTAGTGAGCCTCTGACAGCTGTCCTATGGGTGTAGCTGCTGGGAGAACCTACTGTCTGTGTGTTCTGTAGCTCTATGTTCATGTAAAGATCTCATATGTTGTTTAAGAGTTTTCCTCATCTACTGTGACACCTGTTCTTGTGACGTCACCTCCCACCTTGCACCCCCCCCCCCTTCCCCCGAACCTTTGGTGGATTTTGCATCAGCCCGAGCCCTAATGTTGTCCTGACGTTTGTTTTAGAAAAGGAGGACGATGAAATTAACATGGAAACCTTGTAAAATGTGTAAAAGTTTTTTTATTTTAGTTTGCCTTTTTTTCTCTGGACTCTTTGGTCTGTTTTTCTTTGGAATGGTCACTACAGCACTTTCTGTAAATTGGCCAATAAAAACTTGTTTTGGAATCTAGCTGTGGCTCCTGTATTTGTGTGATGGTGGGTGTGTGTGTGTGTGTGTGTGGGAGAGAGAAAAACATAGTATACTATGTTGAACAAGTTTGAGTACAGTATTTAGAAAAAAATATTAAAAAGTTATACTATAGTATGTCGAAGAAGTCACATAATGAAATCATTGAATAGTATGTCCAAAAGCATAGAAAAGTATTCTATGCTGAAAATGCCATAGTATAGTATTTCTTACTATAGTATGTCGAAAAAGTCATAGTATAATATGTCAAAACAAATCACAAAAATGACAAAAAAGTGAGCCGAAAAAAGCATTACAGACTTCAAAGTAGATATGCTTCATAAACAAAAGAACAAGGAGAGAAATGGTACAGTGGTTAGAACAGTTGCTACTGAAAAAGAGGGACCTTGGTTCAAACCCCCCGTTTCCCCCACTTTGCTGCTTATCATCAAAAAAAGCCAAATAAAAAAGTAATAGTTTAGTTGGAAAAAAGTCATAGTATGGTATGTCAAAACATTTCTTAAAGTCTTAAGTCTGTAAAAAAAATGAAATTTCATATTATGAATAAATAAGTCATTGACATAAAAAGTCATAGCGTATTAATGTATGTCGAAAAAAAATCCCAAAAAGTAAATGTTTAGTATGTTGAAAAAAGTCATAGTATTGTATGTCAGGAGAAAGTAATACAAAGTAAGAGTATAGCATGTCAAAAAAAGTTGTAAAAACTCATAGTATAATATTTCACAAAAAATCATAGTTTAGTATGATGAAAAAATGTATGTCAAAAAAAATATTAAAGACTTTGAAGTAGATATGCTTTGAAAACAACAACAAAAACATGTACAGAAATAGTACAGTGGTTAGCACAGTTGCTCTTGTGAAAGAGAGACCTTGGTTCACATTCCCGGTCGCCCCCCACTTTGCTCATAATTGAAAAAGCCACAAAACAGTAATAGATTAGTGTGCCAAAAAATGTCTTACTTTTGTCAAAAAAAAACATAGTATATCAAAAAAAAGTTACAAAAAGTCAAAGTATAGTATGTCGAAAAAAATGTATGTCAAAAAAAGCATTACAGACTTTGAAGTAGATATGCTTTGAAAACAACAGAAAAGATCATGTAGAGAAATGGTACAGTGGTTAGCACAGTTGCTCTGGTGAAAGAGAGTCCTTGGTTCACATTCTCCGTCGCCCCCCACTTTGCTCATCATTGAAAAAAGCCACAAAACAGCAATAGTTTAGTATGTCAAACAATGTCTTACTTTTGTCGAAAAAAAGTCATTGTATATGTCAAAAAAAGTTTTAAAAAGTCAAAGTATAGTATGTCAAAAAAATGTCGTAATATAGTATGTAAAAAAAAAGTCATAGTAGAGTATGTCGAAAAATGTCATAGTATAGTATGTCAAAAACTGTCAGTATAGCATGTCAAAAAAGTCATAGTAGAGTATGTCGAAAAATGTCACAGTATAGTATGTCGAAAAATGTCAGAGTATAGTATGTCAAAAAAAGTCATAGTATAGTATGTTGAAAAATGTCATAGTATAGTATGTCGAAAAATGTCATAGTATAGTATGTCGAAAAATGTCATAGTATAGTATGTCAAAAAAAGTCATAGTATAGTATGTTTCCCCCACTTTGCTGCTTATCATCAAAAAAAGCCAAATAAAAAAGTAATAGTTTAGTTGGAAAAAAGTAATAGTATGGTATGTCAAAACATTTCTTAAAGTCTTAAGTCTGTAAAAAAAAATGAAATTTCATATTATCAATAAATAAGTCATTGACATAAAAAGTCATAGTGTATTAATGTATGTCGAAAAAAATCCCAAAAAGTAAATGTTTAGTATGTTGAAAAAAGTCATAGTATTGTATGTCAGGAGAAAGTAATACAAAGTAAGAGTATAGCATGTCAAAAAAAGTTGTAAAAACTCATAGTATAATATTTCACAAAAAATCATAGTTTAGTATGACAAAAAAATGTATGTCAAGAAAAGTATTAAAGACTTTGAAGTAGATATGCTTTGAAAACAACAACAAAAACATGTACAGAAATAGTACAGTGGTTAGCACAGTTGCTCTTGTGAAAGAGAGACCTTGGTTCACATTTCCCGTCGCCCCCCACTTTGCACATTATTGAAAAAGCCACAAAACAGTAATAAATTAGTGTCAGAAACTTACTAGTGTCTTACTTCTGTCAAAAAAAAGTCATAGTATATCAAAAAAAAGTTACTAAAAGTCAAAGTATAGTATGTCGAAAAAAAGTTTAAAAAAAGAGTCATAGTATAGTATGTAAAAAAAGTCATAGTAGAGTATGTCGAAAAATGTCATAGTATAGTATGTCGAAAAATGTCATAGTATAGTATGTTGAAAAAAGTCATAGTATTAGAGGAAATGGTGCATAGTTATGAAATCATTTCACCTCAGGTTGATAGCAGACCACCTCAAGGTGCCACTCAGAGAGAACCAGGACGTTCTGATGTAGCATTTCAAAATTAAAGCTTTTCAAAATTGCATGCATGAACTAACTTCAAATCACATTCATGAGACAATTTGTCTAATTTCAGATGGGATATAAGAGGAAATGGTGCATAGTTACGAAATAATTTCACCTCAGGTTGATAGCAGACCACCTCAAGGTGCCAATCACAGATAACCAGGAAATTCTGATGTAGCATTTCAAAATTAAAGCTTTTCAAAATTGCATGCATGAGCTAACTTCAAATCACATTCATGCTACAATTTGTCTAACTTCAGATTAGATTTTATAATGTCAGGAGAAAGTAATAAAAAGTAATAGTATAGCATGTTGACATTTTTTTTTAAATGTCATCGTATAATATTTCATAAAAAATTATAGTTTAGTATGACAAAAAAATGTATGTCGAAAAAAGCATTACAGACTTTGAAGTAGATATGCTTTGAAAACAACAGAAAAAAACATGTACAGAAATAGTACAGTGGTTAGCACAGTTGCTCTTGTGAAAGAGAGTCCTTGGTTCACATTCTCCGTCGCCCCCCACTTTGCTCATCATTGAAAAAAGCCGCAATAGTTTAGTATGTAAAAAAAGTCTTACTTTTGTCGAAAAAAAAGTCATTGTATATGTCAAAAAAAGTTTTAAAAAGCCAAAGTATAGTACGTCAAAAAAATGTCATCCTATTCAAAATAGTATGTTGAAAAATGTCATAGTATAGTATGTAAAAAAAGTCATAGTAAAGTATGTCGAAAAATGTCATAGTATAGTATGTTGAAAAGTCATTGTATAGTATGTCGAAAAAAGTCATAGTATAGTATGTAAAAAAGTCATAGTATAGTATGTCGGAAAATGTCATAGTATAGTATGTCAAAAAATGTCATAGTATAGTATGTCAAAAAAAGTCATAGTATAGTATGTTGAAAAGTCATTGTATAGTATGTCGAAAAAAGTCATAGTATAGTATGTAAAAAAGTCATAGTATAGTATGTCGGAAAATGTCATAGTATAGTATGTCAAAAAATGTCATAGTATAGTATGTCAAAAAAAAAGTCATAGTATAGTATGTTGAAAAATGTCATAGTAAAGCATGTCAAAAAATGTCATAGTATAGTATGTCGAAAGAAAGTCTTAATATAGTATGTCGAAAAAAGTCTTAGTATGGTATGATGAAAAAATACATTATGGTATGTCAAAAAAAAGTCTTAAAAAATCATAGTATAGTATGTCGTTTTAAAAGTCATATTACAGTATGTCCAAAAAAAGTCATAGTATAGTATGTCGAAAAATGTCATAGTATAGCATGTCAAAAAAAAAGTCATAGTATAGTATGTCGAAAAATGTCATAGTATAGTATGTCAAAAAATGTCATAGTATAGTATGTCAACAAAGTCATAGTATAGTATGTTGAAAAATGTCATAGTATAGCATGTCAAAAAATGTCATAGTATAGTATGACAAAAAAGTGATAGTATAGTATGTCGAAAGAAAGTCTTAATATAGTATGTCGAAAAAAGTCTTAGTATGGTATGATGAAAAAATACATTATGGTATGTAAAAAAAAAGTCTTAAAAAATCATAGTATTGTATGTCGTTTTAAAAGTCATATTACAGTATGTCCAAAAAAAGTCATAGTATAGTATGTTGAAAAATGTCATAGTATAGTATGTCAAAAAATGTCATAGTATAGTATGTCAAAAAAGTCATAGTATAGTATGTTGAAAAATGTCATAGTATAGTATGTCAAAAAATGTCATAGTATAGTATGACAAAAAAAGTCATAGTATAGTATGTCGAAAGAAAGTCTTAATATAGTATGTCAAAAAAAGTCTTAGTATGGTATAATAAAAAAAGACATTATGGTATGTCAAAAAAAAAGTCTTAAAAAATCATAGTATTGTATGTTGTTTTAAAAGTCATATTAAAGTATGTCCAAAAAAAAGTCATCGTATATTATGTCGAAAAAAGTCACTTTCATTGTATGAAGAAATAAGTCATGGTATTGTATGACAAATAAAATCCCCAAAAAGTCATAGTATCATTTCAAAATTAAAGCCCTTCAAAATTGTATGCATGAGCTAACTTCAAATCACATTCATGAGACAATTTGTCTAATTTCAGATGGGATTTGTAGAGGAAATGGTGCATAGTTACGAAATCATTTCACCTCAGGTTGATAGCAGACCACCTCAAGGTGCCACTCAGAGAGAACCAGGAAATTCTGATGTAGCATTTCAAAATTAAAGCTTTTCAAAAAAAAGTCATAATACATTATGACCAAAAAATGTCAATATATAATATGTCGAAAAAAGTCATAAAAGAGTCATTGTATAATTTGTCAGAAAAAAAACATAGTAAAGTATCTTGAAAACAAGTAAAATAAAAAGTCATAAAAGTCATAAACAACACATAGTATAGTATGTTGAAGAAGTCAAGTATAGTATTTAGTAGTATGTCGTAAAAAGAGAATTCCAAAAGCATAAAAAGTATTGTTGTTGGAAAAAGTCATAACATAGTATCCCGTAAAAATGTCGAAAAAAAGTAATATTATTGTATGTCGAAAAAATCCATGTTATGGTATGCCGAAAATGCCATCTTATAGTATGATAAAAAAAAGTCTTACTATTGTATGCCAAAGAAAAGTCATAAAAAATCATAGCATTGAAAAAATAAAAAATTACAAGTTATAGTGCAATATGTCAAATGAAGGCCTAGTATCGTATGTCGAAAAATGTCCGAAATAAGTTACAGTATAGTATGTTGAAAAAAATTACTACAATTTCATAGTATGGTTTTTGTCAAAAAAAAAAAAGTCATAGTTTACTTTGTGACCTCCTTTAGCATAGGATACACTGGACCATCCTCTAAAGGAGAGAAGGTAATGCCGCACCACATCAAAAGTTATGCATCATTCGTCCCTTCATGAAAACAAATTCCTATCCTGCACAGATTTAACAATTACTTTCATACAGCCAAATACTGGTGGGACTCGTCTTTATGAATATGAGTGGACAGTGAAAACCATTTAATTTCATTGTATTCCTATTTATTCATTACAAACATGGAAGAAATATGTAAAAAACTAAACAAAAATAATAAATATGACAATATACTGACTTTTTAATTAATTTTATGACAAGGTATACAGTGAGATTCTTTATAATTTGTTTACGACTGACTACATTTTTATTAATGGCAGACAACATAATTATGACATACTATACTATGGTATTTGTTAAGACTTAATTTGACATACAGTACTGTGATTTCTTAATATAATATATATGACTTTTTTATGGTACTTTTGATTATACTATGACATATTACACTCATTATTTTATGACATACTACATTCTTTTCCTGGCAATATATACTATGATATTTTCACATCATGCTACACTATGACTTTTTTCCTGACATTTGTCATGACACACTATACATACTGAAACAATAATCAAAGTATCAAAACAATACTTTGTTCTACTGGTGTTCTCTCACTCGATCACGTCTCGGAGCCGGCTGCCTCTGAAGAGCCTCCCTGCGGTTCTCCAGCTGCTCCTCCAGTGTTTTCTGGAGGACGGAGACACACACACAAAAACCCACATTACAGACACACAATCAGTAGTTAGACTGCTGCCGTTTCCAGCTGAGACAGACGGTAGTGTTTTTTAGACAACACTAGAAACATGTGGTCTTGACTAAGAACCATCACAGACTACAACAAGAAAAAAACACAGCAATGCTTGGGTAACGTCTCCATCCGTCCCTGATGATCGAAACACTTTCTACGCACGTCCCACCTGGACCAGAAGAAGACAAACAGTATTTCACAATGCTGTCCATTGACTATAGTTCAGCTCTCACCACCCTTTGTGATTGGATCCTGCAGCTTCCAGACTCCCGGCTGTGCAGATAGACACCACCACATCCTCCACCCTGACTCTCCACACTGGAGCTCCTCTGGGCTGCGTGCTCCGCCCTCTGCTGTACTACCTGTTCACGTGTGACTGCGTGGATTTCCACACACACCTCCAACCGTGCCATGTTTCTACAGTAGCCCAGAAAGGACATACCAAACACGCTCACCACTAGATGCCACTAAATCCTACGCATTGCTCTTCAAAATGCTACTTTTTAACACTTTGTTCTATTTTCTTTAACTCTAATTAAATTTGATTATCTGAATATAGTTTGTACAGTTTCTGTGTGTGTAGGGTTTGGGGGGGTATTGTGAAAATCCTCTATAATGACAATAAAGATGAACCTTGAGCTCAAGGGACTACAGATGCAAATTATCTTAAAGCTATAATCTGGTACGTGCGTCAAATGGTGACATTTATGATTTAAACTGTACATCGTCCATTTATAAAATACAATAAATAAAATAAATAAAATAAATAAAATAAATAAAATAAAATAAATGATAACAAATATTTCCTTCACATATACACAGTATTTTTTCTTAGTAAATCCATGTATTTGCATGTATTATGTAGCCTATAAGTGCTTCTAGTCGTTCCCAGACAGTAGAACACAACATTAACTGTCTCTCTACTGGAGCCACAGTCCATGATCAATAGACTGGCTCCATCTAGTGGATATCGACTGCACTGCACAAACACATACCATCCCTTTAACATTAGTAGTAGATTCAGGTAGTTTTACAGGCTCACCTCAGCTTCATGCTCTTTGCGTTTCACACTTTTTGTCACGACACGCAGCAGTGTTATTATTAATGATCTCATTTATGATTTCAGCCGTGAGCAAATTAGGGATTAGCAGGATTTTTTAGGATCCTGTAGCGTTACTAAAAACTCCCGGCCCAAGAGGCCTACTGCTCGAATAAACCGGCGGCAACAACAACACCGACTCAACATAAAAGAGTAAGAATATTCACAGAACTTTTTCTATTTTCCAGCACAGAGAGCAGAGCGGGGGGGGGGGGGGGGGGGGGGGGAGCCCCCCCGAAGCCCCCCGGGCACTGTCACCTTCACTGTCGACTCACAAACAAGAAACAGACTTTAGAATAAAACGTTGATCCTTCAAAGAACCCCAGTGTGCAGACTGCAGCGTCACTATGAATACCCACTCATTTTACCGCTCCTTTTAATTATTTGTTTCACATTATTTTATGTTCCCGAGCCGGTAGGGAGATGGAAGCATGCTGCCGCGTTCTTGACATTGTTGCTGAAGACGACGGCAGCCGGTGTCAATCACACAAGCACAAGAAGTCTGAGGACAGCAGTAGATGAATAATGAAGCCCAACTCAGCTGAAACAGAACTAGAGTAGTTCTTCAGACAGAAGCCAAAGCTTGAGGTGATGTTATTTGCCACGACAAAGCTCGACCAACCGTGTGATATTTGAACTTAATAGCAGACGGTGTGCAAAGGATTTGAAAAGTTTGGACCGGTGAGCCGGAGTGTCCACTGGAGGGTCCGGAGCCAACGCAGCAAACCGTGGCCTCACACAGCCTGAAGCCTGATGTACCGATGCTGAGCAGGGAGGACTGCTTATGTAAGGTTTTTTTTTTTACAGGACAAGAAAAGAATGTGTGTTCTAGTAGAAATGACCCGAGTGCGTTTTAAAGCTGAATTATTAATGTGTTCTTATACATTCAACGCAAAGGCAGCTCGCGTATGGAAGAGACGGGGTGAGGCTCACCTTCAGGCCGTGGACTGAGCTGCAGACAGGCAGCTCTGTGGACAAAGTGAAGTGAATAAAGTCGGGCCACTGAAGGCCTTCAGGGTTTCTCGTGGGGCTGGATCCTCTGCACGTGTACGGCATTACATATGCCGGGGTATTTTGGGGGTGTATGAATATATTTTGTAGAGAAATGATTGGAATCCCTAGATTTTTACTTTAAATGATTGCCTTAACGATACACTTGTTTGTGTTTTCTTCTTTCTGAGGAGTCATGTTTTGTTCCTGGCTTGGGTGCCAAGCACAGGTCTAAATACTACAGTACCCATGAGCCTCGGCTGCGAGAGCGAGCCGGTCGGAGAAACTGTGAACCAGAGCAGTAGTGAATTCAAAACAGCTTCATCACTGCAGTTGTGAATAAAATGGGACGTCATAATTAGTAAAAC
>NW_027176262.1:3191356-3196356 GCF_023349555.1 Cebidichthys violaceus | reverse complement strand
TTTGAGGAAAGAAAACAGGGATGGGAGGATTTAGAATAGAGTAGAAGGGAGACACGGGAGGAGAGGAGACAGGAGACATCAGCTAAAAGCTGAGTCACTTTTAACCAGATCAAACAAGTCATCAGCGTTAACTATGAGGCTTGTTCGATAACCCTTTAAAGAAGGAAGCCGGTCGCTGCATTATTGAGCAGCACCATATATCCGCTGAGGCAGACGCACGCTCCGGCTGGGGATCAACAGCACGCCGCACAGCGCAGCTCGCCTCCCCTGTTCAGCCTCTTCTAACCCTTTGATGTCGGCGGGTTAATGAACACGTGTTCCGGGAGAACAGGGCTCAGCCGCGTTACAGTTAATAAAGTCCATCAGGTTCAATAGAGCCATCTCTGTCATCATTATTAAAGCATTAAACGGCCATCAGTTCCCCCGAGTTAGCTCCAGTCGTCTCCTACTCTAGAAGGAAGGAAGGAAGGAAGGAAGGATTATGATATTAATCAACACAGGCTGCTCTCTGCGGCACAACACTAATGGATGTTCGTGTTAGCGGTGGCAGAGAACGCCACGCTGAGCTCAACTTTGATCACAACAGGCTTTGTTCTGCGTTCAAAGCTTTGAACCGGGACGACGGTGGTGGGGGGGGGGGGTCTCATCTCCACACCAAAAACCACTCAGCATGGGGGTGTGTGTGTGTGTGTGTGTGTGTGTGTGGGGGGGGGCGCTTTGTGGTGTACTGTGTTGTTGACATCCGTGTTGATACAGTACCAAACTGATCGCTCATTAAGCCACGCCCCCCTCCCTCTTAGTTACTGAGCGCTACGTCGGTCGAGCTCGCGCGCCGCTACTTCCGTTGACTTTCGCTCCGTGTTCTTTAAATGCAACGTCACATCGCTAGCTAGTTAGCCTAGCTTAAAAGGTCAGCTAGTCAGCCTTAGAGTTACTCACGCTGGCTCAGCAGAGAAGCTAATTTATCCTCGTTAAGAGGAGAAACTTAACGAGTTAATAGACGATAAAAAATACCAATTAAAAAAAAACACAAAAAAAACCAAAACGCTGACCTCAAACACAAGGGAACCGGAAGTGCATACGTGAGAACTGGTTCCCGGGTTTCAGGACTCGTTCCTGCAGTAAACTATAAGAAGACGCTCAAAGAGCGCAGACAGACAGACTTGAGTTTAGCAGAGTTTATGTTTTTATTCACATTTAAAAGATTCTCATGGCAGCACATTGTTCTACCTACACCTACGAGACAACCTGTCCCGCAGACAAATCTCATGATCCATGGAATGAGGAAAAAAAAATAAAGAAATCATCATCATAAGACCAGAAGTAAATCAGGCAGAAAAAAAAACAAACCCCACATGGGGATAAGACGGAATAAAAAGATGGAAAAGCAGCATTAAAAACTTGGTGTGTGTGTATGTGTGTGTGTGTGTATTGGGTGGGGGAGGGGGGTTCTTTGTGACATGACAGAAGTGTTGACATGTGCTTTGAGTGTGTGTGTGTGTGTGTGTGTGTGTGTGTGTGTGTGTGTGTGTGTGTGTGTGTGTGTGTGTGTGTGTGTGTGTGTGTGCGCGCGCATATTTCCGTCTCAGGCACATTAGCAGTCAAACACACAGCTTCAACCTTCAGATCAATCTCTATCGGCGTTACAGAGTCGACAAACAGCGCCCGCGGTCCTCCGACTTCACCAAAACATGATGGAGGCTTAAGTCAAGCTGGAGCGAGTGATGAAGAGACAGAGAGAGAGAGAGACAGAGAGAGACAGAGAGGGGGAGGAGGGGGATTCAGGAGGTTCAAACACTGGAGTTGTTGTGGGTTTTCTACCCGGTAGGTGGTAACCGCTGCTCGTCAGTGAGTTGTCATCTTACTAAAAACAGTTGAGGCTTTGTTTCTGTACACATGATAGACACACACAACACACACACACAACACACACAGAGTATATACTGTATGTAATCCGTGTGTGCTGCACTGTGTACACACACACTAACAGAAATAGAACTGTGTAGACTTTCTCTCTCTCTCTCTCTCTCTCATGGCTTGGAGGGATTGTTGCCTCTCCACAGAGCCTGCTGTGTTGTTGGGAATAGAAATATAAATACCAACATGTTTTCCCGGAGGAGGCTTTCCACAGAGCGCGTGCAGAAAAGATGGCGGTTTAAGCCGTCACCCCCAAAAAAACCACAGCGTTTAAGGCCTTCAAAAAAAAACCCAGAGGACTGTGTGCATGTGATTAGCAGGAAAAGTGGATAAAAATATCCTTTTAAATGTCTCGCTCATCAGCTGCTCCGGTCGAAAGACAGCTACAAAAAAAAAAAAAAAAAAGTTTAAAAAATAAGGCGCAGAAACAAGATAAAAACATTCAAAATGGACGAGTCCCCAACTGTTGTAAACAAACCCCCCATGCAGCACCGTCGTCTTCACCACCTGCTCGTAGAAACGTGGTCGTCTTCAGCCTCAGCAGACGTCTGATGGTTCTGATTAGGTTCAGTTCGGAGGCTGGCTACCATCAGAACAAATGGAGCTCGGTGTCGGTCCCATCTGTGTGTGTGTGTGTGTGTGTGTGTGTGTGTGTGTGTGTGTGTGAGTGTGTGAGTGTGTGCGAGTGTGTATGTGTGTGTGTGGGGGGGGTGTCACTGGTACTGGAGGTAGTTCTTCAGCGTCTGCGGCAGCGGGAGGGTGTCGATGTGATGGATGCGCTCTCTGCCAAGAGTCAGTCGAGCCACTCGTCTGCACAGGTCCATGAGGGGGAGGGGCTCCGCTGTGAGAGAGAGAGGGAGACATGTTGGTGTGTAAACAGTGAGACAACACACCCTTCAAATTACATTCAGTTTGAGGCACACGGGCTCTCAACACACCAAGTACACACACTGCATTGTAGCTACAGTAGCAGCTAGGCATGTTGTCCCGAAACTCTCCGGAGCGACTGCAAAGAAATACAATCGATGTCTACGACGAAGGTTTGATTGACAGGATATTTAGCCAATACAAATACACGAAAGGAGATGAACTCTCTGCAACTATCGCCATTAGATTTATCCAACTAAATGCATCGAACTGGGCTGTTTTCACAAAAACCTAAACGGCGGATTAAGACCAGGATGGATTTAAACCAGAGCGTCGTCCCGTCGTTTAATACCCACAGTGGTGGTGGCGTTCGACAGAGCCACCTAGTGTCAAAGCAGCGCTATGGCAAGCGCTACTCGTTGCGACACATTGCATCAGTCACTACACGCATTAATAAAACAGTCATTTACTCAACGAAATGAAGATGATAAAACCGGATGTCTCGATTGTGTATTCATGTCCTCCAACACTAATTAACTGTTACTCTATTACAACGCTACAACCTCGGGGGGGGGGGGTTCTTTCCAAGCAGAAAGAAGCAGCAAGAACACAATCTTTATACAAAAGACACATCTTCACTATGCATCAATATATGACAGCAGAACATGGCCCCTCCCCCGCCACCACTCATGGAGTGGTGTGTGGAGACAGAAACAGACTCTTGACTGCCGTCCCTGTACGGATGTCAAGCTGCTCCACCTGGAAGCTCCATCTGGTGGAGCTGAAGTCCTGCCGCTCAGAGTCCACGAACACAGTGTGTTGTGAAGGACACGAGCGAGCACACACACACACACACACACACACACACACACACACACGAGATTGAAGGGTTTTCCGTGAACTAGCCTGACCCGCTCCGCTATATGACTGTTAGCGTAGAGATATGTTCAAAAGACATCAGTCACATATGCGACAGCTTGTTGCCTTGACGCTGTGATTTAGTGACGGAGCCATCGCTTTGACAACAGACCCTGAAACTGCTTCATCAATAGATTGTAGCATCGAGTCAGTCTAAAGGCCGTCAAACAACGGGGGCCATTTGTTCGTGCATAAATACATTTTTTCGTACTTTTAGTACTTTCACACAGAACTCACATATTAGACGGTGAAATAAAGGCATCATCGACCAATCACGTCGTGTCAACACGGATCACGGCCGCTCCGCGTTCTGAACCAAGACGGCAAAAACATTTCCTCCTCATTTCAACCACGACGATGGAGTTTCAGTTTTTACCTTTCAAAATAAAAGCCACTAACTGTTCATCGGAGGGAACTGAAATTCGCTTCAGAGCGTTTTGCTAAAATAAAGCAAACTCAAAATAGCTTACAGTAACAATCTACCTCAGACAGACTGCCAAACACTCTGGCTCAATGGGACCCCAGTAGCTGGTCCTCTAACAGCGCAATGCAACCACAATGCTGCCAGAATGGAATCGTTTTGATGTGAAATATTCACAGGAGAGTATTTCGCATTTGTGTGTCGTTTATTTTCGTCACACACACACACACACACACACACACACACACACCCACTCCGGTGTTGGTAAGGCCTTAACGCGGCATGATTTTCTGACGTTGGTTCTGTCCACATTTTGCACGCCAAAAATACATTTTGCTACAGCATGTGAGGGGGACTGCTTAAAAAACACACACACTTTGATACAAGCACACCAATTCAAACAAGCGTCCTCGGTGAGACCGATCGAGCCGATTCTCTCTCTCCACAGTCTATTAAAAGTGCACAAACAGACCCCCCCCCACCAATCAAAGAAGAAGCCAATACGGGACATGTCTGGAAAGGTTTCGTGGAACCCGTGGACAGACCTCAGGGCAGGAAGTGGATGGCGCGCACACACACACACACACACACACACACACACACACACACACACACACACACACACACACACACACACACACACACACACACACACACACACACACACACACACACACACACACACACACACACACACCACACCACACACACACCTGAAAGGAAACGGGAGCGTGTCCGAAGTGAGGATGAGAAATCAAGTAAACATCGACATCAGCTGACATCAAGATCCCAATAAAAGGCAGACGGTCTCAGAAATGTTCACTGAACGTCTCTGTTGGAATCGATGGTGAAGAACTTTCTTCTGCTCCATTACTTT
>NW_027176262.1:3145728-3191256 GCF_023349555.1 Cebidichthys violaceus | reverse complement strand
TGACGAAGACTCTATAAGATAGATTGCCATGAAATTAATCATCTGGCTTTTCCCTCTTAGCGGCCAGTTTTCACTTGTGAAACATCTCAACATCTTCTACATCGACTGGCACAGAAGTTGGTACAGATATTCATGGTCCCCAGATGACGAAGGCTCTACCGTGAGCCTCAGTTGCACTTTAATCATTCACATGAGAAACATAGCAGCTCAAAATGAGCATGCTAGCATTGGCGTTGTTAGCATGTTGCCACTTTAAATGTAACTTCAGATCGCACTCACTGTGAGCAGAGGATACACCGTATTAAAGGATTCGGATCAGGGGGCCAACCAGGGGTCTTATCGGTTCATCCCTAGCTGACGCTCCATTGCCAAGCATTAGTGCTTAATTAAATGTGGCGAGCCGAATGTTAATCTGTGCTCGGATACGGTTCGTGTCCCTGTGGATTGTTTATCGGGCTGCATGGCTCTGCCTCCTCCAGTTGTACATAGTTGTGATTAGTTCCTCGTGACGGAGAGAGAGAGAGAGAGAGAGAGAGAGAGAGAGAGAGAGAGAGAGAGAGAGAGAGAGAGATTCTTATCTTGGCGGAAATGGCGACGTGTAAAATCTGCCATTTGAGACCTTAAAGGTCGATTTATGATGGTCAGCTGCAGGTTGCCATGTGTACACACACACACACACACACACACACACACACACACACACACACACACACACACACGGTGCCTAGCCTGTGTCAATATTTGGTCCAGCTGCTCCACTAGCTTTTGGTAACCACAGTGCTTCCAGCACAGCACAGTCAGGTAAGTGGAGTCTTTTAATTTCAGGCCAAACCACATTCACTGGGTTGTTATACCTGATACACGTGTGTGTGTGTGTGTGTGTGTGTGTGTGTGTGTGTGTGTGTGTGGGTGTGGGTGTTCACATTTTTGTGGCGGTGAGCAGCCGTCTTTGCTTTTGTCTTCAGGTAGAAATTAAGCTGTGCAGGTGTGTGTGTGTGTGTGTGTAATAATAGGCTCTAAGATTGAACAGGGTGCATGTACTATGTTTAGCTCTGGATGCGTGTGTGTGTGTGTGTGTGTGTGTGTGTGTGTGTGTGTGTGTGTGTGTGTGTGTGTGTAAGCTGAGTGTTAAACCACTCAAATTCAAGAGAAATGTAACATTTATAAGCGTCAACTTTGATGAAAAGCAGTCTCAGGCAGCCTCCTTTTGTGTCCGTGAGATCTAAATGTAGGTGGACGGAAAGTTGGAAACTCATTTAAAGTCATGTGTGTGTGTGTGTGTGTGTGTGTGTGTGTGTGTGCTACAGTGAGCTCTCTGCGTCGTTGCCGTGTATGCACTTGGTTGTGTTGGGCAGCGGGTTACAAAAGCCCCATTGTGTAGGTGACTGTGGCTGAGCTGGCCTCCAGAAAGTTTGGCTTGCGTGTGTGTGTGTGTGTGTGTGTGTGTGTGTGTGTGTGTGTGTGTGTGTGTGGATGGGTAGCTCGCAGTGGGCGGTGGCAGTGTGTGAGGCACAGAGTGTAAGGGGGAGGAGGGGGGCGGGGGGACAGGTTGTGGTATGAATGAGCTCCAGTGTTGCGTGGTCGGACCGAGCAGTCGTCTAAAATGGTCTCCGCCGTCGCCGCACACCTTCTCCTCTTCCTCGTCAGCGGTGAGTTCAAGCAGAAAAAACCCTTTTTAATAGAAGATCTACAATGTTGTGATGAAGACGTTGGACCACTCGCCTTCACGTGGATTTCACCACTCGTTTAACTTCGGCTTGGTCGGACTCTCGTGATGTCTCGGTTCTGACTCGAGAAAAGCCTTTTGTGTCGATCGAGACGTTTCTCCTCCTCGATCGAGACGTTTTATGAAGATCTCTTTGTCCAGCTTTCATCACCTTCTCCTCCGAGATAATAAGTACTTTTTTTTTTTGGCGTAGCCTTTTCAACAGCTTGCTGATGAGTCTCGCTGTTGCAGAGGGATGAGTGAGATTTGTAAAAGTAGAAGGATGGTTGTCTGGCAGATAGTCAAGACAGCTGCTTTGCAGTCTGCACCGGACATCGTGTCTCATCTCATTTAGTCTCCAAAATTCCAAAAGCAATATGATGCATTTTGCGGAACAATGCCTTTTTTTGAGGTTTGGTATTATAGTTCCTGGCGCTCCTTGTTGGCTGATTAAGTGTTTTCGGGTATTTTCAGCATTGATTAATCTGTTGATGATTTCTTTGATTATTTGGTAATCGTTTTGTATACAGAAGATCAGAAAATAGTCCGAAAATAGTGGTGATCTTTAGCCCAAAGCACAAGTCGACATTTGTTTCTAACCCATAGATTTTCAATTTGCTAAAATGGAAGACCAACGACAATCTGGACCAAACAAAAGTTTAGAATGTTTGCTTGAAGAAAGCATTGTTGATTGACTAATTGATTAATTGACTTGTCATTGCGACACATCTTCTGTGGATTATTCGTTATTTTGTCTATAAAATGTCAGAAAACGGTGAAAAATAGTTGTAATACTTCCCCCGGAGCCTGAGGGGATTCCTTCAGATCGTTTGTTTTGTCAGACCACAGGTGGTGATGACTGTTGAGTCGGCCTCATACCTACCGGGTTCTTGTCAAACGTCGTTGGGCACCAGCTGAAAAACTTAAATCAGGAGCTCAGCAAAGATCAGTGGATTGAATATTTGCACAAAATGTCTCGTCTGCAACTCCGTGGACTTCATCAGCTCAGCTGCAGAGAAGAGGAAATGTGAAACTATGGTGTGTAACTATTTACCTACACTTGTGTAGATGAGTTTAAATCTGAGGGTTGTTAAGGCAACGATAAACCCTGAGCTCTTTGTGCTGGATGATGGGATGCAGGGCTCTGCCAAAGGGCCACATGGGTTCAACTTGTTTTTGTTGGATCTTTGTGAATCGGGCCTTCCAGTTCCCACAACGCCTCTGCTCTTATTGGAGCGTTTCTGCCCGGGGGGGGTCACAGGTCATTGGTGTCCAGGCAACGTACTGGAAGCGGCGAGGGGTTTTGGGGGGTACAGAGCTGTTGACATGGAGATGAGCTACAGTTGAATTGGTTTTCTTAATTTTAGGCACTTCTTTCACTGCGTTGTCAGTTGGCCTTTTTTTTACTTTTCGTGGTCCCGTTAAGAAGCTGTTGCCTGTGAATCCCTCTTGAATCTGTACATTTAGCAGGTTTTTAGATCTTTTACAGTTGTCAGTTAACAGCATGGCTCAATGATGGAAATGTTGGTCCGTCAGTCGGTTCACCGCTTTGTTCCAAACTGAAAAATCTCCAAAAAATATATGGGATGAATTGCCGTGAAGTTTTGTCCAGACCTTCATGGTTCCCAGTTAATTAAACCTCTGACTCTTCCTTCAGCTCCATCATTAAGTTTTTTAAGACTTGTTTGTCTTTCAGTGAAATAACCATTGTCTCGTTTGGTCTCCAGAGGATAAATCCAAATGCCTTTGGTGATTCCTTGCCTTTTCATCTGGTGCCATCATCTGTGTTCAAAGTGTTCCCTGAAGTATCTCAACATCTATGGGATGGATTGATGTTTTGTTCAGGCATTCATTGTCCCCAGACGATGTCACCTGCCTATTGTGTCGAGTCTTGTTTTTTCCTCTTCATCCCCTTCTTTTTCTCACTTTCTTTGCGTTCTCTTTTCCCTTGCAGTGAACCTGATCCCCATCGCTCCCGTACTGGAGGAGCGGCCCTTCCAGGTGGCAGATGGAGGCGTTGGGGTGGCGGCTCTGGGGAAGAGCCGAAAGAGAGTGTTCCCGATGCCTCACACCGAGGAGCCCAACCCCATATCTGAGGCTTACAGCTACTGCAACACTCCCAACCGCACCGAACAGGCCTGGGAGGGTGAGACCTCAGCACGGACCAATATAATCTCTTTAATCCACGTAAAGATCGAAAGTCTTCTGGAAGACCTATATCGTATCTGATTCTAGGCAACAAACTTTGGTCATTCTTTCCAATTCGGCGTTTCAGAGACACAGATTTAGATCAATTTCCCCCTCACTGCTAGAATCACCCAACATGACGGACAGCTCATAAATACTTAATGTAGTAATAATGTCAGATTTAGTGTGTCAGGACTCGAGGGTTTGCGTTAATTGCGCCAAAGTCATTTCCACTAGATTGCGTCATCCATAATGCTGCGGTGCTTCCTGTCTTCAGCGCATCAGTTTCTTTCCTTTTCATTGAAACGTCAGCGCGGCCTCGGGCCGATCGTACAAACATCCGCCACCGCCTAAGACGAGTTGTACTGGCCCGACGCTAATTGAGTCTCGCTCTCTCCGTCTCTGGATGGCAGTCAAAATCAATCGGGAATGACGGTTCTTCTTCAGGTGGTGGTGTCTTCTCCGCGGCAGGATCATTTCCAAAGCGTCCTGGTTTCTCTTATCGTCTTAAATATTACTGTTGAACACACACTCGCAGTCTACAGTCCATTCTTTTTGTTTATCGTGCTGCTGCTGTGGATTTGTTTGATTTGTTAAATCAACATTTGCTCTCCCAAAGTTGAGCACTTTTCCCTAAATTTGAAGGATTCGGTTACTAGATTTATAGTTACTAGTAATATTAGGCCTTGGTCACATTTTGGGGTTGCGGAAACGAGCTGTTCGACACCTCTGGCATGCTACGATCGAACAGGTTTTTACAGCTAGCCTGTTAGCGAACATTAGCATTCATTTTGGAGTGGTGTTGCTGAAGTCTAACCCCAATATTCACTCGCCTTTTCAGCAGTTTGAGGCTGAGCAGGTAGTGTGCAATGAGTTTATCAGAGCTTCAGCACTGAACATATCTGCCTGCTGAGTCTCAAAACGACACTGATGAGAGTGATAAGAACCAAAAACGGTAAAGCTACGGGTCATAAAACCCAAACAAGAAGCTGAAAGATATTCAAAAAGCTACAGACGATCTGTTAAGTTCATCATTATGAGCGACGCCTTCCACATTACACTCAAGAAACGGTGTTTTATACGTCATAGAACAACTATTTGCTTTGTTGTTTCCACTACTTGTTCCATTTGGAAAACCGATGACGGAAGCTGACGAGAGTCTCCTCTGACAGGTCACAGTCCTGCCGACTACAAGCTGCTGTCTGTCCAGGTGATGATCCGCCATGGCGACCGCTACCCCCTCTACTACATCCCCAAGACCAAGCGCCCCGCCATCGACTGCACCCTGTCCACCAACAGGTACGCACACGCTCCCTGCTAACATTATAACTGGTTCTGACGAGTGAAGCCGATGCGGAAGTGTCTTAAAACCTTGCATTCTTACTAATGTCCACCAGGGGGCGACTCCTCTGGTTGTATAGAAGTCTAGTCTAAAATGACTCTACTTCTCTCTTGATTTATTCCCTCAGTAAACATTGTAAACATGAGTTTATGGTCTCAATCTCTAGTTTACAGTCTTATTCAGTACAGCATGATGTTCATTTAGTACATTATGGAACATTTAGAGTCAAACAGACCATAAAGCGTCACTCCGTCATCCAAATATGGTCACTTTCGTCCGTTCGTCGGTTGCAAAAAAAAGCCAAGATGGCGCACAACCACAACCCAATGACTACGTCCACTTCTTATAGACGGTCTATGATTGCAACACTGCAAGTCCATCAATTCCTATTAAGTGTAATTCAATCCAAATTAAATCACCCTGCAAAAAATACACTATTGCCAAGGTTTCACAATATCTTTGCCAGAATTTAATTTAATTTATTTCACAGGGCCACGGTTAGCCTTGAAGCTAATTTGAATCTGTAGTCCATGGGGGTCTGTATGATTAACGACATCCTTAAAAATCTAATAAAAACATTTGCTGCAAAAGTACAACAAACAGCAGGTACAAGGCCAAACAAGCAACACAGTCAACAACTTGTGTTATTTTTTTTACATTTTAATTGCATTATATATCAAGGTGTTCATGGTGTTTTGCCTCATTATGCTTTTAATTTAGTGATTTATTTAGTTAAAGCTAAAATTAAGTAAATTAAGTGAGAAGATATGAAGCCTAATGAGGAGCATTCGTCCTCTTTTTTGTTTCTGGAGTCTGAAGTTAAAAAGGGTTTTATTCCCACGGTTTCACTTAATCCAGGTCAGAGTTAAGGGCGCAGAGTACCACTGGGATTCAAGATGGCTTCCTCTCTGTGACGCCGAACCAGTGGGAGACGGCGAGACGCCAATTACTACGACAAGAGCTTCTCATGTCCTCTGTAGGAAAGCCAGCTCAGTGCGTAGAATAGAAGGTAGTTGTAAAATGATTTACGGGAAATGATAATTGATTTGTTTTAACATTGTAAATACCAGGATGTGTGTGTGTGTGTGTGTGTGTAGGCATTCAGCTCAAGGATTCAACCACTCAATCTCCCAGCGTTATCGCACGTGTCAGCGATAGAGGGCGGGGCTTCAAGGGCGGTGGCGGCGGCCTCGTCTCGCTCAACGCGCTCGCCGAGCTCTGGTGGGAAAACGCACACGAGCTCAAATTTGAAAATTGCTAGCTTCTAGAATTCATCATTCTCTCTCCTTGTATCCTTTTTCCTTCCCCCCCTGTCTCTGCTTTGCTGTCTGGCTCTGCTGCTCTTTTCCAGAGGGCCAGATGAGAGCTCCTGATAGGACGTTATTCTCTGTGCACGAGCTTCACGAGAAGTTCTGAAAATCAGCACTTTTCACACCCACACGGCCGTCGCCTGAAACGTATGCAAAGCTGCTCGCGTGGATGCACATCTGTGTACCTGAGTTCAGATTTAGCACAGAGCTTTTTTTTTCCACCCCGCGGCCACGTCGGCTTTGCACATCTGGACGGCGCCGTAATCTTTAGAGCCGGCACGGCGACAATTCAGGCCGGTACAGTGGGACGCAGACGATCTGCCGCGTACATCTCACTATTAGATATTGTCAAACAGCCTTTGATCTTTGAACTCCAAGCTGAAAGTAGGCCATCCAGCACACCAAGCCTCTTATGATGGAGGTCGGTGGCCACACAGAAATTGAATGGCCGCGAACAGAAGTGACCATATTTGGATTGAGGAGGAGTGACGTAGAGACGCCGTATATGTCTCTGGTAGAGACCTGTCAATCACTGTGTAGCCCCGCCCCCTAAAGCATCCCCTGCTTTATGATCTGTTTGACTCTAAATGGAGCATAATGTACTAAATGAACATCATGCTGTATTGAAGAAGACTGTAAACTAGAGATTGAGACCATAAACTCATGTTTACAATGTTTACTGAGGGAATAAATCAAGAGAGAAGTAGAGTCATTTTAGACTAGACTTCTATACAACCAGAGGAGTCGCCCCCTGCTGGACACTAGAGAGAATGCAGGTTTTAAGACACTTCAGCTTTGGCTTCACTCAGCTGAACCGGAGGTTGTAGCCTGGATGCAACACAACTCTTCTAAGACCAGCTAGACTGTTTTCTTACTGTTCTTAAACCTCAGTTTAAAGTGTTCTAAACAGTGGAAAACACAAATGTGGTGTTTCTGTACATAAAACCTTGGTGGATGGAAACAAACTTCCTGTGAGCGACGTCATGCTGAGGTTAGCATTTAGCTGGAAGCGCTGTGGGGCTCAAGTACAGCCTCAGTCAGCCGTGAGCTGGAGACTCTTCTCTTTGAAGCCGAGGTTTAGTTCTGAGGAGACTGGAGACACACAGCTCAGCTGCAAAGTGTGTGTTTGGGTTATTAGTTTGAATCTGTTTGTTTTGCAGGGAGACTGAATATTAAAAGCGTATTAAATATTTCAGCGTGTTCTCGAAATGATAGTTTTTATTTAGACCAGGGTGTAATTACAGGGCTGTGAACTAGTGTGTGTGTGTGTGTGTGTGTGTGTGTGTGTGTGTGTGTGTGTGTGTGTGTGTGTGTGTGTGTGTGTGTGTGTGTGTGTTGGCACCAGCTTGCCGACCCACTGTCTCCGTCTGCGGTTAACTGAGCTCTCTTCAGCAGGGAACATCTCTCTCTGTCTGCCTCTTTCTCTCTCTCTTTGTATCTCTGTCTCTCTCTTTGTCTCTCTCTGTCTCTCTCTCTCTTTGTCTGTCTCTGTCTCTCTCTTTGTCTCTCTCTGTCTCTCTCTCTCTCTTTGTCTGTCTCTCTCTCTTTGTCTCTCTCTGTCTCTCTCTCTTTCTCTCTCTCTCTTTGTCTCTCTGTCTCTCTCTCTCTCTTTGTCTCTCTCTGTCTGTCTCTTTGTCTCTCTCTGTCTGTCTCTTTGTCTCTCTCTGTCTGTCTCTGTCTCTCTCTCTCTTTGTCTCTCTGTCTCTCTCTCTCTCTCTTTGTCTCTCTCTGTCTGTCTCTTTGTCTCTCTCTGTCTGTCTCTGTCTCTCTCTCTCTCTTTGTCTCTCTCTCTCTCTCTCTCTCTCTCTCTCTTTGTCTCTCTGTCTCTCTCTCTTTGTCTCTCTCTGTCTGTCTCTTTGTCTCTCTCTGTCTGTCTCTGTCTCTCTCTCTCTCTTTGTCTCTCTCTGTCTCTGTCTCTCTCTGTCTCTCTCTGTCTCTCTCTCTCCGTCTGTCTGTCTGTCTGTCTCTCACACACACACACACACACACACACACACACACACACACACACACACACACAGACACACACACACACCAGTACAGTCTCAGTCAGGTTTTTTTGTTCTTTCTGCATTTTCCTAATTACTTTAATTTCTGTCTCTCACACTCCCCCCCAGAGTTTAGACCACATCATCTCATTTCCTCCCCCTGTTTCTTCCTCTCTACTCATTTACACTATATATTATTATTATTATTTTTAATTTTTTCTTCTCCCCCTCATCTCTTCCTCCCTCCGCTCTAATCTCCTTCCCCCTGTCGTATCCAGTGATAATAATCCCCGCTTAATATAATTGGGCTCCGTAATCTTCGGTTAGCAACAATCACCCTAATAGACGGGGCCGGCCGGCTCTTTGTCCGTCACCGGTGTTGGCGGTCCGCTGACGTCCGGTCTCCCGCCGTAGCCAATTAAATCTGGATCGGCCCGATCTCCCCTCAGCGCGCCGATCTGCCGATGGCGGAGCAGAGCGCGGCGCCGGTGGCCGTCCGTACCTCACCGCCGTGGTGCAGATTACTGAGTGAGTGAATATCAAAAGTGCAGAGGGAGGACGGCTGGCGACGCCACGTGACAACGAATGCCCCCAGAGAACAGAGCGACCAGCAGGGATCTGACACCACAGCGGTGCTTTGAAGCTCCTTTATTGTGAAAAGGGGGGAAATTGTCCTTTTTGTAGCCGCCAGATGTTTACTGTGTTCATTCAGTTACAACAATCACAAGGCTTTAAGGGAAATGACAGACAGTCTTTTAACCCAGTCCACGATCACTATGGAAACTGTGTGTGTGTGTGTGTGTGTGTGTGTGTGTGTGTGTGTGTGTGTGTGTGTGTGTGTGTTTGCGCTTCTTTAATCCGAGCGAGCTGAGCCGCAGCTCCCACAGATTTTTATATTAAACTGTAATCTTCAATCATCTCTAATCTATCAGATCACCGACTGCTCCTCTCACTGCCCTCATCCCTGTGTGTGTGTGTGTGTGTGTGTGTGTGTGTGTGTGTGTGTGTATATATATATATACTCTCGCGTATATATGTATTTATGTGAGTGTTTTTGTCCCAAGGCAACTCATTCTTTCATCTTTTTACATCTCCATCTCACCACATCCCCTCCCACACACACACATTGAACTGTGGCGTGGTGTTAGAGCGACACCTGGTGGTGGAAGTGGATGAGAGGATGTTTCACTTGAGTAGTGAGAACACGAGCAATTTGATGGACCAAAACTTAATGATATTCAGTTGACATTGAGATTAAATTGAGAAAAATAGAGTCGCCAGTGCAGAAAACATGGACCGATGAACTTGTATCTTATCATACTGCTAACGAGATTATGTTCTAAGATGTGTTTTCTGCCTCATTCCGTCCCGCGTGTTCCTTTTTTCAAAACATTGTGTTTCCGAGACACTGCGACTCCCATGAGACAGCTGCTGTGGTTAGTCAGACGGGGCACGCTGTGTGGTTTTGAACAGGAAGCTGTGGAGCCGTGTGACTGTGACTTCTGCGGTAGTGATCCCCGAATGTGACCCCCGAATAATCCACCGCCGATCTCACGGTCGAACAGTGTGGTTATGAAGCAAAGGATCGTTCCATCTTGGCTTTATGGGGGTGCTGAATGTGTGATTTTTACGTTTTCTTCCCCCCAATAAATCACAATATATATATAACCTATTTTATTATATCTTGTTATTACAACCAACGACCTACAGGCGTGAACAGACGTGAGCGGCCTTCTAGCCACCAGTGTAGAGATTTTGTACCCGACTATAATGCACCAGTGATCAGGTCTGTCTCTTCACCGGTCTGTCCTCCCTCCTCAGGAAGCCGTCCCACCCGCTGCTGAACGCCTTCATCCGCCACATGGGTCAGGGGAGCCGGGGACACTGGGAGTCGACGCTGGGCTCCGTCCCCCGGCTGCCCAACCACAGCGCCTGTGAGATGGGAGAGCTCACGCAGACGGGTACGCAGGTTTTTAACTCTTCCCCGTCGGCGGACCCGTTTTATTTCTATGCATGCCGATCAAACTTTCGCTTCGTTTGCCATTCTTCTTCCAGGTGTGGTGCAGCACCTGCGCAACGGGCAGCTCCTCCACCAGGCCTACAAGCGGCACAACCTCCTCCCCTCCGACTGGTCGCCCCGCCAGGTGTGGGTCGAGACCACGGGCAAGAGCCGCACCCTCCAGAGCGGCCTGGCCTTCCTCTACGGCTTCCTCCCGGACTTCGACTGGACGAGGGTGACGGCGCGGCACCAGTGGAGCACGCTGTTCTGCGGCTCGGCCTGCGACTGCCCCGCCAGGAACCGGCACCTGGAGGAGGAGCAGAGGCGGCAGTACCGGCTCCGGGTGAGCGACACGGAGCTCGAGAGGACCTACGCCGACATGGCGCGGACTTTGGGTCTGCTCACCCGCCAGCTCCGGGCGGCGAACCCCATAGACTCCCTGCTGTGCCACCTGTGCCACGGCATTTCCTTCCCGTGCGTCCCCGCGGGCGCCGGCATTGCCGGCGGGTGCCTGACGATGGAGCAGTTTGCCGTGATCCGCCGACAGCAGCTGGACGACGAGGCGGATCGGAGAAGAGCGGGGCTGTACCACAAATACGCCGTCCTGGCCATGTACCCGTACCTCAACCGCACCGCCGCCAAGATGGAGCGCGTCGCCAGGGACAACGAGGCCGGCCGGCAGCGCCGCCCCGGGGGCGAGGAGCTCTTCACCCTCTCCTCGGCCCACGACGTCACCGTGGCGCCGTTGCTGAGCGCCCTGGGACTGGAGGAGGCGCGCTTCCCGCGTTTCGCGGCGAGAGTGGTCTTCGAACTGTGGAAGAGTCCCCCGGCCACGCAGGGCCCGGCGAAGAAGAGGGCCGGCAGGGGCGAGAAGGCGAAGGCGAAAGACGGGGAGCTGTTCGTCAGGGTGCTGTACAACGGCGAGGACGTGACGTTCCACACCAGCTTCTGCCGCGCCCACGACCGCCGCGCCAGACAGCCGCTCTGCCCTCTGAAGAACTTCCTGTCTTTCGTCAGGAGGGACATGTTCGGCGTCGTCAACGCCACTTCCTACCAGGAGGCCTGCTCCAGGCGCCCCGGTTGACAGATGGACTCGGGGTGAACCGAGTCGGCGGATGGTTCTACTTTTTTGAAGATGGTGCACTTTTAATGCCGCTCATAGTGTCCTAAAGTCTTTTTTTTTAAATGTAGTCCTTTACATTCCTGAGCACAAAGTGAGTGGCGAACACACACACACACACACACACACACACACACACACACACACACACAGAGTACTGTACATGATGTCTTCATACGATCACTTTCTAACCTTTCTACGAGTGTGTTTTTTTGTTTTGTAATACTTTTGTGTTTTCTGAAGCGTATACAGAAAGAGGCGAGTAAATCGTTGTCTTGGCACTTAGCCACTTTATTCCATATTACATTCCATAATACGGTGGAATTGTAAAGTTCCAGTATTCCTAAAACGCTTGCAGGAAAAAGGGAACATTGAAGCTGGAAATCCTATGCTGGATTTATCATTCCTGGGAAATATTTTGTGTTTTTTTTTTATAAATCTTTTTCGATGAAAATGACACTTTGGGCTCGTTTTTGGCCACGTTACTCAATACGACTCACTTGTCACTTTTGCATTTCTTCATGTTTTTAATCTTTATTCGTTCAACTTTGACACAATTTGGGTCTCTTTATTGTCTTTTTACTTCGCTTTAGTAAAAATTGAAATGTCTTTCCTTGTGTTAATTTAAAACTACAGAACATCTGTATTCATAACAGTCTGTGGTATAACTGATCCAATCCACTCTTTTTGTTTTTGCTTGTAGTTTTAATAAAGGTTTATTCTGAGCTGACGTTTTCTACATCAGTGGCTGAGAAATGGTTTCCTGGTCGTATTTTGGTGTCAAGCATGTGACTTGAAAATCCATATATATATATATGTATAAATGAACAGTTTTCAGTTGGCGTCGTTATACTAATCTACCACTAGATGGCGTCGTAGCTCCACACACACACACCTCATCATTATGATCCACTTTTGTCAACGGGGCGCACAGTCGATACATTTCTATAAATGTAGAAGTCTTGAGTGCCTGCTCCGCCTCCACTAGACGAGTCATGTGTCATCATCATTAGGAGCGTAATACCACGCTGACAAGATATCAATTGTACGGCTCATTTTCAAAAGTGCCTCGCCGTGCTCCCTCCACCCCCCCCTCCTCTCAGAATCCTCCGAATCAGGAGAGTATTGACTGGAAAAATGCAATAACAACAGTGAGTCGGGTAAATTACATTTGCAGTATATGGATGTTATATTTGTCCTGGCAGTAGACGGCTATTTTCCAGTGAATAAATGGGTACACAAGTGGTGCTTTCATTACAAATGGCAAGACTTTCCACTTTGCTACTCAGGCGAGCCCGATTATTATTTTTTATTTTATTTTTTTTTGCAGGAAGTTGTGAGGTTTCTTGATTGTAATGTGCAGAAATCTGCAATATAAAAACTCCTTAAATTCATACAAAAAAGTGTAATGCACGTTTCGCAGGACTGACACTAAAATTGCGTCAAGCGTGGAAATATTTGAACTCAAAAAGGACCAGTGGATTTAAAAAAAATAAATAAATAAAAAAAATTCCCCTCTGTTGCTGAGTCACACCCCTCAAACTTCGGTTCACATCTCAATCCCAAAGTTGAGGCGAAGGCGCGTAAATCGATGCAAATTTATTCCCAAACTTTTCCCCGGTCACATCTGAACCTTCTCCCGGGGAACATTTCCCCCAATGTGGTGCCATGACGTCAGGGCTGTTAATGACAGGAGCTAACCCTCCCACCTCTTGCCCCCCCCCCCCCTCCCAAAATTGCCTGGCACTGCAGGCCCCCCCCGACACCCCTCTGCCACCCACGCCTCTGATGTCATCCCGCCACAGCGAGGTGGGGAGCAGCAATTTCCTCCCGCCGCAACTCGCTCAATCTTTGATGTTGTTACGCCGCCTCCGGCTTTTGGCTTATACATTGCTGTCTGTCAGTGAGTGTGTGTGAGAGAAGGGTAAAGACAGCTCAAGGTGACTGTATTATATGTGTGTGTGTGTGTGTGTGTGTGTGTGTGTGTGTGCTTTCACTGTTTGTCTGGCCCCAGAACAATGTCCACTTGACCCAGTCTGGCTACAAAATCCTGCCTGTAGATTTCCAAACACACCCAGGTTGTACAGCTTCAATAGCAACACTGTGTGTGTGTGTGTGTGTGTGTGTGTGTGTGTGTGTGTGTGTGTGTGTGTGTGTGTGTGTGTGTGCGTGTGTATTATTTGCAGAGATGATGGGAAGAGAGATGATTGACAGCTCAGACAGTAGGAGGGAAGCATTTGTGGTCGAGCGTTGAGAAGAAACAAAGATGGAAGACAGGGAGAGGCTGCGGTTATGGTTTATGGTTTGACATTAACCTCCAGGAACCAGGCCCCCGGACTCTATCCCCTCTCTCTCTCTCTCTCTCTCTCTCTCTCCAAAACCACAGTTTTAGCTACCGGTTGGAGGATTTAAAGACGAGCGATCCGATGTCACGTTGTGAAGAGGTTTTCCGGAGGAGGAACAGCGGCAGCTACACCAGACGCTCGGCGGGCGAAAGAAGCCAAGCGTTGACCGGAGGGAGCAGCTCGGGGTTCAGGCTAATGCCGCCGCCGCTAAGATGACTCCAGCTTCCCACGCCGGCGTTCCCGCATGGCTCCATTCCACTGTGATTCATAAGAAATGAACCGGTTCGAGTACGTTTCAGAGTGACACATCACTGGCTTCACTCTCACAGATATTATATTTCCATACACGAAACAGACGGTTAGGAAACACTTCATCCAGCACTTGCAGCTTTGGGATCCATTACATGAATCTCATTGAAGTGAGACTGTTTTGTGATCCTGTGATAATATAGTTTTTCTGATCCTGACGCCACCTGCATGAAGACCTTTTGAATATATTGTTTCCACATTTTGGGGAAATGCACTTCCTTGATGAGATTTAGATGAGGAGATTGAATCCACTCTCATATATGTACAGTAAAAACAATAAGCTACCGCCAGGAGCTACGTAGCTTAGTTTAGCTAGGAGAGTGTAAACCGCTAATGCTCCTCTAAAGCTCATCCATTTAGCATGCTATTGCTAACCCGGATTAAACAAACAAGTTACAACATGTTGACTCATTTAGGCTTTAGGCTAACTTTAAGGATTAGAGGTGCTTGGAGGTGGGTACTTTTTGAGTTAGGCTAACTGTTTCAAGTCTTTAAGCTAAGCTAACCGGCTGCTGACTGCTAGCTTCCTATTGAGCCAACCGGGTCCCACTCCCAACTTGAAATTGGGATACCGACGGCTGGTCAGTGCCCCTTGTCATCCAACACGGAGGCACCCTTTAGCGTCCATGGTGGATGGGTCGAACACATACAGGAGAACCCGTCTTTGTATCCCGTAAACTAAACTTTGACATTTTATTGTCGTTACGTCTCGTGGGTCGCTTGGCTTGTTTGTCAGTGGCCCGTCACCCACGCTCTTTTGCTGTCTAAACCTAACTTCCTGTGAAGACGGGGAGTTTATTTTGAAATGACACAATGGATGTCAACGAGAGGAAACGGGCACACAATCCTGGATGGAAGCTAAAGGCCGCTTGACCGAGCGTTGTGTCGATTTAGCGTAAAAACAAAAGCGCCGTTTAAACTACAATAAGACAAGAAATAGATCAGTATTTTACCGAGATTTGGAAGCTATAGTCAAACACCCAAAACTTTCCGAGCTGGAGAAGTGATATTCCTAACCCATGAGGCATTTTTGGGAGATAAGGTGACTGAGGAGACGTGTGAGACAGAAAGACACCAAAAGAGTGTGTGTGTGTGTGTGTGTTTGTCCTGTCTTTCAGTGTCTAGACTCGGCCACGTTGGGCTTTACTAAGCCCTTTTATTCAAGCAAACGCCCCGGCCACACGTGTCTCCGTGTGAGTGTGCGTTTGATGCTCCTCGCCGATGCACTTACCTGTGATTTATTGAGGTGGGAGCGACTTCTCGTTAGCTAAAATAATCAGGATTTATGAGTCTCCCTGTGCTGTAAGTGACGGGCCAGAGGCTTCGCGCCACACAGACGCACACAGCCGGGCTAATTGAGTTTACTTATTACTGTCTCGTTCCTCTATCAAGGCCTCGTTCAGCCGCTCATCCATCACATCACACACACACATACACACACACACACACACACACACACACACACACACACACTCAATGAAAAAGCAGTTTGTGCATTTACTTCTTTCTGCACACAGTCTCATTCTGTGCACACGTTTTCCTGTCTGGATGGACATGCCACAGGCTGGATATAAGACGTGGACCTAGTGAACATGACGTCACTGAAGAAGTGATAGTCTCTGGTAGAGACCTATCAATCAGCGTGTAGCCCCGCCCCTAAAGCGTCCCCTGCTTTATGGTCTGTTTGACTCTGAGTGGACCATGATTTACTAAATGAACATCATGCTGTATTGAAGACTGAGACCATAAACTCATGTTTACTGAGGTAATAAATCAAGAGAGAAGTAGAGTCTATTTTCTCAGAGACTTCCATACAATCAGACTTCTTTTTGCATCCGAAGGAGTCGCCCCCTGCTGGTCAGGAGAGAGAATGCACGTTTAAGACGCTTCGATCAGCTTCACTCTTCAGAACCAGAGGTTTGGCGCCTGATAAATGCACAAACCCCGATGTGGACCCGGACTTCTCTTGTCTGTCTTCGATGATGTTTGTGTATTTATTATCCCCACTCGCCTGTCTTCTTCTTCTTCTTCTTCTATCTTTAGATGTTGCACACACTGAATGTCTGAGTGTCTCTAGCAGGGACTAGGAGTGAGTGTGTACGTGTGTGTGTGTGTGTGTGTGGCAACACCTCTGGAATGCAAATGGCTAAAGACCCCTCCCCACATGATTCTAGAGGGAGAATGAGACGGACAGACATACCAAACACAGCGGAGTGATAGAGACGCATATAAATGTACAGCGAGTCAACGACGGGTAGTGAGAGATGGAGTGAAGACGGAGGAGGAGGAGGAAGGGGGGGGGAGAGTGTTCGGTAAGTGGGTCAGGCCTGTCTGCCATCCTAGGCACACACACACACACACACACACACACACACACACACACACACACAGCCCCCAGAGAGAGACCCAGACTGTACAACATGCTGCTGAGAGGAGAGACGAGAGGAAAATGTGATGAAGGAGACGGTTGCAGACGGATTGCAGGAGATGGGGAAGGCAGGATGTGAAGAGGGACAGATGTGTTGGCTCTGAAAGAGGGTTCAATTCAGTCAAATCACACAAAAAACACACACACACACACACACACACACACACACACACACACATGTTCCCGCTGACATCCAGTCATAAGGAACAAAACCAATTTCTCAGAGCAGATAATATGGCCGACATCTTGACATTAAAAACTTGACATCAGGAAAACATTGTCCGTCAACTTTCGGTATGTTTGAGCAACCGAGCATCGTGACGTAATCATCACGGAGTCCACGTCCGTGAACGCTTGACGTCTTTATTTTTCATCCGTCTTACTTTCCTGCGATCGACACATCAAGACGGCCAGGAGCATGCTGGGTAGTGGAGTATAGCCTCAGGTCCTATAGCTGGGTTAGCTTAGCTTCCATGATGAGATGTACTCATTTCAATCATCGTGAGACTTACGATCGGACTTGAGTCTGCTACACGAGACCTGAACCCTGTGAGACTTTCCTCTCACCTCACGCCTGACTCCTTAAAGATTTGCCTTCACATGAGACTTGACAGCAGACATTTCATTATTAGACCTATTCAATAAATCCAATATATCAAGGGCTTGATCGCACATTTGCCCTTGAAGACTTCAGACTCAAAAACCTGCTTTTACAAGACTTGATCCCTGTCTTTTGAGCCAACAAACACCAGTTTGAGTTCTACATTATCGTCCCGATCGTCGTCGACCCGCCGTGTCCAAAATCACGGAGTAACAGTAGAGCTGTAAATGTGCTGCATCATATTGTCTTTATTTTATGTATGTGATATTTGGATATGCACAGCTGCAGCGCTACTACCGGTAGCCTCTTATGTGTCGTGTTACATCCCTCCTATTGTCCCCCGTCACTCCCGGTGTCTTTTTTTTAATTTAATTAGAGTGAACAGCATGAGCTAGACTTTAATATCCTACAATGTTATCGCTTAGTGTCTCGTAGTATTTCGTCCGCGTTGATCTGTTGCAGCAGGATTTAATAAAAGTACTCAAGTTTTTTTTAACCAATAGCAGCCTTCTTTAGAAGTGTGGAACTGATTTATGATTCCCAGAGAACATTTCTTAATTGTACTCCGCTCATATTTTTGGGCTGACATCATGACGTTATGGAGCTGTTCAACAATGTTCCGCTCTGTTCTGCTGATAACGTCACATGATTGCGATAGCTTGCCTTTCATCCTTTTGTTATTAGAGAGTTTATTTCCTACAGGAGGGAAAAGGGTAGTTTGACCCGCGTTAGGACTCTGACCCGGGCCTTCTGTCCTCCGCTGCTGTTGCCGGACGCACCGGTCGTTCTTCATGGTGCCGCCGGCCGCCCCGATGAAAGGACGCGGCCGGGTTTGTTTGCTGGACTGGAACCGCATCAAAGACCGAGGGGAGAAGAAAGGCGAACGGAGCCGGGCTGTCAGCAGAAGTGAGAACGGCTGCTTGGCTTGAACAGATGAAAGGGTTAATCTCATTTGACAACACACAACAATGAGTAATGACTCTTAAAAAGGCCTCTCGCCTCCCTCCTTCACAAACTTTGCAACTTTTTATTTTTATTTTTTTTTTAAATCCTGAAGCATGACTTTACTTGCTGCTACACTTCACCTCGTTTGCCTCCATTGTATGCGTGGCAGCGTCCCGCTACCGTCTGAGTGTGTGTGTGTGTGTGTGCCTAGGTAAACACGTTTTGGGAATAGCAGCTAATATGGGGGGGGGTCACACTGTAATGTCCCCCCCCCCCCTCTCTCTCCCAGGGGGCCATGCGGTGCTGCGGTTATCAGGTGGAAGGGTTCCACTTCCTGTCTTTGTGGGCAGGTTCCTGGCCGAGGGGGACAATCTCCCGATTGGTCCCCGGTGGGTTGAGCGCACAAACTCATGGGCGACACTACCTGTTCCTACGAACAGCCCCGGACGGCGCCACTCTGGGCCCATGTGGAAGGGTGTGTGTGTGTGTGTGTGTGTGTGTGTGTTCATGTATAACAAAGACGCTGGTTTCGCCGACAGTATTTGCAGTTCCTGCGAGTGCAGAAATGTACCGAAGATGTTGTGTCAAATTTTTGGATTTGAAGAGATTGTGATGCATGACTGTGAGCCATGACGAAGTATCACACACACACACACACACACACACACACACACACACACACACTCACACACACCCACACAGTGTTCCTCGGCGAGCTGCACAGATTTTTAAATTGAATCTCTCCTGTCCACGCTGTGGGTGACCTTCCCATTTCGGAGCCGAGGAGTGCTCCTGAAAGCCAATGCGGCCGCCTCGTGATTTCTTTTTCTCGCCGAGCCAGACAGTGACGAGCAGGCGGAGAAATCCAAAGAGACGGAGGGAGCGAGGGACGCCTTTTACTCGGATTCCTCGTTCCTCCGCTGACCTCCCCGTGTGATTCTAAAGGTGGCGCGGAAGGGATGGGATCGGAATCTTAACAACAGGTTGTTGGTCACGCGTTACATGGAAATGAGATATTTCAAGTTTAATCTTGTGAGAGAATACAATATTGGACTTTTGTGTCTGTTTCTGATGCAAGGTTGTCTTTTCTTTTTCACACTTGGAGGACTGTCTGAGAATAATTAAGGCGTCACTGCGATTTGTTGATGGCGGAATTGGCCGACAACTATTGTAACTAGCATACTTGTCAACCCTCACAACTTTTCCCGGGAGAAGTTCCCGTTTTCGTTCGCCTCTCCTGGTCCCAATTTTCCTGTATTACTCCCAATTTATGACACATTTTCACACCGTTTTGTTATCTAAACCCGTTTCTGGAACTGTACGGCACGTATACGCTCCACTGCTTCCCCCCGTGTGCGATGTATACGTCCACGCTCGCAGCAGAGCAGCGCCCAAATTTTGGGTTTTGATCGACATCGCCGGAAAAAAATAAGTCACCGTGGTGCGAAACAAGCCGTTTGGAAATAAATGGCCGTCGGAGCGCGGTGGTGCCTGTTACGTCACGTCGTGTTTGAAAGAACCTTCATTGGGAAATGGAGACTAAGAGAAATAAATATATTCAAGCAGGGGCCAAAAATGTATGGATTAAATTAATGAAAACTGCTGAACATTAGCGTACGCCACAGCAAGTTATAAAAGTGAAATTAAAAGTATTTAACACAATAATTGTCCTTTTCAAAAGTCAACCAGAATGCAGAAAACAAAGTCCTTGACTCTGACACACAAGGCTCCGTGTTACATTCACACCGACGTGGCCCTGGAAAAAAAACAACACACTCAACCCCCTCGGCGAGAAAAAACAACCTCACCGCAGATGGCTTTCTCAACGACGACGGCCCCGCTGAGACAAAAGTTCACGTCTACCCACTGTGGGTGGAGTGAGGAGGACGGAACACAGAGGACAACGGTTGCCAAAGCGGTGTCACGGCACACGAAAGGACAAACGAGCGGCGTAAAAACGGGAGCGATGTGCCGAACACACAAAAGGGTACGTCTACGTTAAATCTGTCAAGGAGAAAGAAGTGAAGTAACGGCGAAGTAGAAAGCCGCAAAAAATGAAAAGGGAATTAAATAAGTGTAAGGTCACTTAAAAAGAGAGAACAAAGTGGGGACTTCTCAACCTCCCATCAAGCCAGCAGGATAATGGGGCCCCGGCTATCTCAGTCTCAGGCTAAACAAAGAGGAGACGGCACCTAAATGAGGGCCACTCAGCACGGAGACAGCAGCGCCTCTTCTCTGCAATAATTTGCTAGTTACATGCTTGATAGTTTCAAAGCCGTGTCTCGCTCACCTTGAACTCGGAGCGGTGTGTAATCACCGTTGATTATCGTTTCTGCCTCTCGGACAAAATACCTCAATTTATTCCTTGTTTTCCGTTGTTGACTTGTTTTTTTTCTTGCGTTGGTTAAAGCTTTGGAATAGTTTAGCTCTATTTCAAGCTCATTTACTGTTCAGTCAGCAAAGATGCAAATATTTGGTCTTTCATGAAGAGTTTTTATCGAAGACAAAAAAATATCTCTCCGAGAAAACCTGTTTTCGGTTAGTTAGCTTGGTCGCTAACGGGCATTAGCTTCACACAGTTATTCAAAAGTATGTATTTGCACCTTCAACTTCCGTCTGCAAACCGGTTTATGGATTGTTAAATACGTGTGGATGTAGCGCATCACAACTACATAAGCTGCCATAGATAGAGTGCTGCAGGAATGAGTCAGCGTTTTTTTTGCGCTTTGGTTCGCTCGTCTCCAAGTCAACGGATATTTTTTTAATGGGTTGTTGGTTAGATGTCTGAAATAAGGTCTGTGGTCAACACAAGCTCAAGAGATTTTAACGTTTTGTGCTGTGACATAAAATACGTCAGTAAATAGTCCTCTAGTGAACTTTTAAGGTTGCTAACAAGCGTTTAAATGAGACTGCTTAACGTCATCGTACCGACTCGCGTTATTGGCCATGGCGTCGAGTTACTTTTACCCTGATTAGTTTAGCTATCCTGACTCTAACCTTAACCACTCATCTGTGACTCAACCGGTTCAGATTCAGTGGGATTCTTTGTTACTTTACAGCCTTGTTGTGTATTTTTTTATACATAAAAATCATGAAAGTGGTGTTTATTTGCGAAGATAATCTTGCCGAACGAAACGTGTAATTATCATAAACTTGTGTTTGGCACTGAGATTATTTTCCGCAGAATTTTTGGTTGATTAGACAATTTTTTATATATTTTTTTCAAACATGAATCTGTCCATTATGTTAATAGTTCAGTATTGTATGCAAGACAACAGGTATGTTCATGCATGGCAGTGGTACTAATAGGCTCATCACAAATTTTTCATTTCCACATTTATGTTTTAAATAAAAACGTCAGTTTGAATATCTTGTATGCATGATCATCATTCAAGGTGTGTTCATAAATGACAGTGGCACGGCCACCCTACTCACTGTACCTTTAAAATAAAAACATAAATACATGAACCTGTGTATTATTTGAATAGCTTAGTATTGAATGCACAATAACAAGGTGTGTTTATACATGGCACCAGGCCCAGTTTAATATAAAACACAATTTTAAACAATATATATAGTACGGGGTTTGTTTGGGGGTCCTTGGCCTGACAGACGTTGAAGACCCCTGGTTTAGAGTTCACCAAAGCTGAACTTGACACGAATATTTAATGCAGATTTACTTTACCCACAAGCCAATCCACCAATTGCGGTAATTCCATTGAAATGAATGAATTTTTTTTGTTTCTTTGACTGCAGGTGTGACCAGGCCTTTATTATGTTATTGTACATTTCTTATTCCTATATCAATATATTAATTCCTTCCAACAATATACATAAACCAGCGTTTACACTGTTTTTATTTGTGGGTATTGATAGAATAGCGTCACGATAAAATATGGATGCCGAACCAAAAAGGCAAGAACAGTGAAGGAGGCAAATAAAGAAATAAAAGGTTAAGGGGAGAAATAAAGAGATGGAATAATGACCCCCCTAAAATAAATTCTGATGCTCTTTTCTATTGTTGATGCCCATGAGAAGCGCCATGGGTATAAGATCAATAAGTCTCAATTCTGCCAGTGAGCTTTGGCTTTACGGCAGAAATCTATAGCACCGTTTCTGAATTATTATTACAAATCCATTGCTCTTGTTTTTCTCCGTCCCCCCGCTAAAGGAGGTGGGCAGGTCGCCGAGAAACAATGAGAGCGAATCAATGGCGAACGGCAAAACAAAAAGCACGCCCTGCAGAGCCCCCTGCATAGGTCAAGCCCCCCCCCCACCCCAAAACACAAGTAGTGTTATGATTAGTATGATTCAATAGTTGCTTCTCTGTTTGCTCCTCGTAGAGGTTTACACTCCACCCTGAGTGGAGGGAGAGACGGAGGGATGTTTCCATCCGTGTGTTTCAAGAGGTAATGAAGTCATCATCCCCCAATAGATGTGTCCCGACCCGGTGAGTCATCCTCCTGTCGCTCTGAACACAAACCACACACACACACACACACACACACACACACACACACACACACACACACAATCCCCCCCCCCCCTCTTAACAACATCCATGCGTCCACGTCACACGGTTTACAGCCACCGTCATAACAAATCACCGTTATTAGACATAACACCATTATCATAGACACACACACACACACACACACACACACACACACACACACACACAGGCGCTGGGCTAATGTGGCTGGGTGAATTAAGAGTATAGGAAGGGTGATGTTGAACGCACACGTCCAAACACATGTAGGGAGTTAACACTGCGCACATGTAGCCGTCACAACGGGACCGCGAGGCGGGTTTGGACTTCGTGTAAACTTCACTGACTCCAGGGCTCAAGCGGACAGAGTGCGGCCGTCGGTGTACGCCGGTGGCCACCCGAGATTAAAAATGTCCGGTGGCCATTTTCTTTTCTGCAATTGAAAGACTCGCGTCTAGCACACGTCTGAGACGACACGTTTAATTGACTTTGTTGTCCGATCCACACTTTAGCCACAAGCACCAGCAAAAGAGCCGGCGTACGGCTCCCTGATGCCGAGTATTTCACATCGATGGACGTAATGTTTTTTACGGGGAGGGGTGTTGTTTACTGTGCCTTTTTTTTTTTTATTTCTTATTGTGCGCTGCGACGGTTTGTTGTTCTGCACAAAGCACACAGGCAAATTCCCAACAACTAAGACGCGTGGCAAACAAAGTGCCGACTCTCCAATCGTGTCTCCAGCACCGTCGATGTTGAGTTATGACCCTGGCTCAAGGAAAGCGACATGAACAAAAGATGGATAACCTCAAATTCAAGGTTTTATTAAGTAAATGAAAGAGAGCAAAGCAGTGTTGAGAGACTGGTTCAGGACAAAGTGCTGCTGGGTGGAGGAGGGGCTTTTTATACTCAGGTATTCAGAGCAGGTGCCCACACGTCAACAATTAGGGCTGGTGGTCGAGGCTCCGCCCCCTGGTTCACCTGCAACAGAGAAAACAATGTCCCGGGACACGACACGTGTTGTGGAATAAAGTTATTGAACTGATATCTTCCATACCGGTCCATGTGGCATCTCAGGAATCCATTTCATCCAGTAGAACTTGTGGGGAAGCGTCTTAAACCACCAGACAGAAGTCAGTGATTGAGCATACAGACTACTGGCTCCGCCTTTTACCCACGAATGCTTTAAAAATTGAGAGTTTGAAAGCTTAACCTTTTTGAAAATAAATTCCTGGGAGTTGAAGAGGGACGACCCCCCCCAAAAAAAAAACTTCTGTGGTGGGTGATGTAACAGAAGGTCTGCCTCTCAACAGCTGCCATCCTGTGTTCAAATATTTAAAGAAAAATGAGACATTTTAGAAGTGGCGGAGCCTGAAGTTTGGAAGGTCCGTCTCCTCTTTGAATGGTGGCGTCTGTACAGCGCTGCCGTCCGTGGGTCAGGGGAGGTTAATCTTAATTGAGGATATGGTTATGGTGACGTTAGAAAACTGAAGTGTAGTTTAGGCAACAAAACAGCTGAGTTAAGTTCAGGAAGAACATGGTGGTTGGGCTAAAAATAACTACGGAGGCAACAAAACCACAAACTTAGGTTTAGGGAAAACCGTCACGGACAGGAAGTTAACGCTTTGGGACATGCGGCGTCAAACGGCGGTCTCGTGGTTGAAAGTCTTGTGTTTGTTGTCTTTATTGATCCACCGTCACGTGGAATGCGTTTAATTTCCACCACGAAAAAAAGGATCCTAACTACCTTTGTGTTGGTATTGTTTTCGTCCTGAGCAACACGGGGAAAAATGGACACAAAACCAAGCATTTCACTGGGCTGCAGTAGAAGTCAGCTTGGGATTTTAGCTTAAAATGATTCTTTGGTTTTAAAGGAGAAACATATGAAATTGACACGAAATTGATATCAACTGAAAACAACCAGCAAACAAGCCAACCCCCTTTAAAATGTCTCTCTAAAGGAGCGGGGGCACTGGGGGTTCGTGAGCGTAATGTGATTACTGAATGTGAAGTCAGAAACAACTGCAATGCGATACTGCGATGCTAACACCGAGCAGACCTATAGCAGCGTACAAAGACACACATTTTTGGCGTGTGTGTGTGTGTGTGTGTGTGTGTGTGTGTGTGTGTGTGTGTGAGCGATTCTGGGAAAAAAAGCTTAAGAGGCAGAGGACAGCTGAAGTCTCTGTTTGACAGATGCTCTGCCTCTCAGACTGAACAGAATTAAATAGCTGACATAGCTTGGATGAAGGACTTTCATTCTTTCTCACTCACTCTCTCTCTCTCACACACACACACACACACACACACACACACACACACGCACGCTGCTTGCGGAGCGAGCTGTCGGACGGAACATAAACACGTATTAGCCGTATCATCTCTTCGTCGACACTTAATGCCTCAGCGGCGGGGGTGTTAACACGCCACGAGCCGCGTTAATGCACTGTGGCGTGAGCGCTTTTAAGTGGCAGCGCTCATGTACACATACGGCTCTGCGTTCGTACACACACACACACACACACACACACACACACACACACACACACATAGAGGTGTAAAAACTACATGCAGGGAGTCCCCAAAATACACAGACAGAGGAAAGCGCTGACCTCAGGGGCGTGGACTTAAAGGTGTATTATTTAAAATGGATATTATATAATATGTATCTGCTTCCTCCAGCTGGACACTCTCTCTAATCCTATTTCCTCACGTTACTGCCGGTTTAATTGCGCAGTAACGCGTGAGTTTACACACACACACACACACACACACACAACTTTCATCTACGGCTCAAGCGCCACGGCAACCGCATGACACAGTATCACGGGTTTATTGACGTGTATCTTATTCAGCTGGGATCAAAGGAATGTGTGTGTGTGTGTGTGTGTGCTAACTCAGCCTTGTCGAGTCATAATGAAATATATAATTGATACTCTCTATAGCTTCAATTTTCTCCTTTTCGAGATGAAAACCCAAGACTGGATTTTTTTTTTTCCTGGCCTCTCATAACTGAAAGGGCAGCACTTGGCGGCGGCGTTATCAGCCGACACACGCTGAGTCTATTTCTTCTCCCGCGACTCACTTTCTCCGCGGCCTCTTTGTCTCTGTCGACCTTGCTGAATTCCTCCTCCTCTGATTCCAGTCTCTCCTCTAATCTCGTGGCTTCTCTCTCCATCGATCGCCTCCCCCCTCCTCCTCCTCCTCCCCCATCTCTTTCAATTTTCTTTCTCCCCATCGTCCCAACGTCTGCTATAACTGCATTCGCCGACATTTACAGGCGACGTTTCTTGTTTTTCCTCTCATTTCTGCCTCTCTCCCTGATCACTGGTGGGTGATTCCATGATGGGTTGCTAGGTGACCGTCGCGCTTTGATCAGAATTTGCCTTTCGTGAGCTTTTGCTGGTGATGAGCGTCGTGGGGGGGGAAGGGAGATCGCACATGCAAAACGGCCAAAATGAGTTTTCCTTCTGGAAAAAAAGGGCGGAAGGGTGAGGAGCTCCGGCATCCGGAGGGAGATCGGGACTATGCGTATGAAACCGGGCCAGTGGAGATGGGTTCAAGGCATCTGATCACGATGCCTCTTGGAAAGCTCGTCCGACTGGTAAGAGCTCCAGTAAGAGGCCCAGTAGAACACCTCAGGGGTTCCAAGAGCTGGAAAACCATGCTGGGGAGAGGGACAGCTGGAAGACTTTGCTAAGCCCGCTGGATCCGTGACCCGGTCCCAGATAAGTGGAGGAAAATTGATGGATGGATGGAGGCCCCACCTGTGCAAAGTCTATTTTTATCCTAAAGGAGGTTCACCATTAACTCCTTCAGTTCAGACTCCAGCGGTCCACCGTAGACAGACCAAGATCCTCCAGCAGAGACCAGTCCACAGTGGACAGACCTAGATCCTCCAGCAGAGACCAGTCCACCGTAGGCAGACCCAGATCCTCCAGCAGAGACCGGTCCACCGTAGACAGACCCAGATCCTCCAGCAGAGACCGGTCCACTGTAGACAGACCCAGATCCTCCAGCAGAGACCAGTCCACAGTGGACAGACCCAGATCCTCCAGCAGAGACCAGTCCACCAACATAGACAGACCCAGATCCTCCAGCAGAGACCAGTCCACCAACATAGACAGACCCAGATCCTCCAGCAGAGACCAGTCTACCAACATAGACAGACCCAGATCCTCCAGCAAAGACCGGTCCACCGTAGACAGACCCAGATCCTCCAGCAGAGACCGGTCCACAGTGGACAGACCAAGATCCTCCAGCAGAGACCGGTCCACCGTGGACAGACCCAGATCCTCCAGCAGAGACCGGTCCACCGTAGACAGACCCAGATCCGGCTTCACTGCAGCCTTCGACCTGCTGTCGGAGCTCCGGAGGGAGGAGGAGAGCTCAGCTCCCGGCAGCAGCAGCGTCTCTTCCTCCTCCTCCTCCTCCTCCTCCTCCTGGAGCAGAGCTTCTCCTCTCTGGGAGCCAACACCAACACCACGCTGCTGGAGACCCAGGACGTATTGCTGGACCCGCTGGAGGGCAGGGAGGCAACGGGAGAACCAGAACCAGGACTGAGAGGGACAGACTGTCAGACCCTGCTGCAGTAAGATGAGAGGTTTTTTAAAGGGACTCTGGTGCTCAGAGACAGTACTGCTGTTGTCCACAGGGACCAACAGAATGCCAGGTGAAACTATCACCTGCTTGGTAAGATTTGAAGTCATTTAAAAGTCCGATACTTCCTGATTCATATCGGTCACATGAGTCCGTCTGTTGACACGTCACTCTCGTTGACTGACCTCCACAGATCTGCCCATGGAAAGTTGGAAGTAGCAATTATAAGTTTGCCCTCCTCTCCATGGGAAGTTGCAGGTCTAGTTGGTCCAGTCATCTCTGATGGAGAGATAAAAGAGGAGGAGGAGGTGAAAAGGCTTGATCTCAGCATACAGGAGAAATAGATGACTAACCAAATAGGAGGGCTCAGCCAGCCGTGACAACAATCAATGGACTTTCTCTAAGTGTCTTCGATTTAGACTCACACTCCTCTCTCCTCCGCAATCTCTCTCTCATATATATATAAATATATATATATATATATATATATATATATATATGTTTATATACCTTCATGGCTCTCTCAGCCTCTCTCTTCTCTTTCCCTCTCTCCCTCCAACCTCCTACACTCTGTTCTCTCTCTCTCTCTCTGTCTGTTCTCCATTTATTTCCCTGTCATCTTCTGCTTCTTCCTCCTACAACACATCTTCTCTCCCCCCGTTTTTTCTCTCCCTCCTCTCCTCTCTCTTTGTTGCGTTTCATCACATTTTCTTTCTGCCCTCCTCTCCTCTCCATCTTCCGTTCTCCTCTCTCCTTCCCTTTTCTTCACGCTTTTCCCTCTCTCTTTACCCTCTTCCTTGCCTTCCTCTTCTCTCTGCAGCCTCTCTCCTCTCCTCCCCCCTCTCCTCTCTCTCACTCCCACCCTGAGCTGGTATTGATTGAGTGCTCACAGCTTCATTAGGATTCTCCCGCTCACCTTGTTGGATGCGGCCCCGGGGCAGCGATCCAGCGAGGGCTCTCTCTCTCTCTCTCTCTCTCTCTCTCTCAGAGAGAGAGAGAGAGAGAGAGAAGTACGCTCGGGTTACACGTCAACGCTTCCCATATTTCACTTTTAGCGGACTTTGCTTTTGCTTATCTGCTCATTCCAGGCTGCTGAAAAGTGCGCCGCGAGGATGTTCCCGCCTCGCGCCCCGTCCTGGGGTTTACTGTCATGAAGATGTGTCGCAGGCAAACTGGAGGGGAAGACTTAATTTGGGAGTGTAAGCGTGTGTGTGTGTGTGTTGTGGAAGAGGGTGCTTTGCATTCATTGAATGCTTCAACAAAGCACAATTTCACTCATCTGTTCTTCAGAAATTGAACTTTTGACCCACGTTTTTTGGTCTAAGGTGGACCTGCGGTGATGATTTGAGACGTGAGCATGAGCTGTGGGTCAGTGTGTCTAAGACACGAGTGGACTTGAGTGGATTAGTTCTGATTGTTTGGCATCTCATAATCAATCTGGGGGAAAATACTATCAGGAATCTGATATATAAAGTTATTATTATTATTATTATATACAACGTACACTGAACTGCCCGTCATGAAATCTAAAACGTTTTATATTAATGCAAAGTAAAAAGGTTGCTGAGTATGAAATTAGAAACGTACTTAAAGTTACTACACGTAGATTTCATTGTGTGTTGGTTTTGGCGGCCCCTGTGGATGAAAGTGGTGGTGTCTCTGAGCACCAGAGTCCCTTTAGAAAACCTCTCATTTTACTGCAGCAGGGTCTGACAGTCTGCTCCGCTCAGTCCTGGGTTCTAGTTCTCCCCCCGTTGCCTCCCTTCCCTCCAGCGGGTCCAGCAGTACGTCCTGGGTCTGCAGCAGGGTGGCGTCGGTGTTTGGCTCCCGGACGGGGGACCAGGAGGAGCAGGGAGGAGACGCTTCTGCACCCGAACTCCGACTGAAAGGGGCAGCAAAGCCGGATCTGGGTCCATCCACGGTGGACCGGTATCTGCCGGAGGCCTCGCTGGAGGTCTGAGCTGCAGGAGTTTGTGGTGATTTCACCAGAATCCGACCCGGTGGCACCGATGACGAGCATTAAGAATTACTATATGGAAATAGACAATCATCTCTCTGATGGTCTGGTTTACTTAAGTAGGTCATACAGAGGCATCACTATTAAATTAACATGTTTCATAACCAGTTAAAGGTTCCTCACAGTAGAAATGCAATTTTTTAATACCATATTTCATGTAAAAGAGCCCCCATATAACAGCAGATTGTTAAACGATACAGTTTCTCTTCTCTAGCTCACCATGATCTCAAATGGAAATTGTTTTAATATGACGTCTCCGTACTGACAGAGCACTTAGCAGCAGGGAGGCGAGCAACACTCACGCTCTCTTAACACTAAATCCAAATATGAGCCTCTATTACCACTGTTTTTGGTGAATTCCCCTCATCCCCCCTCCCCTCCTTGAGCTTTCACAACCTTTCAGCTAATGTTACAGGCAGGCGATTAGTCACGACTTTGCCTAAATATGTCAGGTTTTTTTTTTGGCAGAGTGACACAGAGCAGGAGCAGTGGAAGACAGATAGAGTAGAGACCCGCAGGACGAGAATACACCCGCCGATAACGCACCGATAACCCGTCCATACACACACACACACACACACACACACACCTCCGATGCCGTGTAAACACGGTTGCATTAAGACGCTCGTACTCGTACCGACGTTCCTGCGAAGTGACGACAGGGATGACATGTTCCCACGTATAAATATCACGGCTACGTTTTTTTTTCTTTTTCTCTTTTGGAGAAATAACTCAATTCCAGCCACCGGCTCGGGACGTTAAACAGACCCTGTGTTGGAGACGTGTGGTTGATATGTGCAACTGTATGTTTTCACTGGGCGGCTGCCGTCTCCCTCCATGCGCTCGGTAAACCACAGAATGATATATTACAGCGCCGATGCATTTGTATGTAAAAAAAAAAAAAGGGTCTTGGGACTCTCTCTCCGTATTGTCCACACACTGTAAATGCTCATGTCAACTCTTAAGGTTAATGGACCAGTCAGTGGTGTTCACGATGCTATTAAAGCTGCTCATACTTGTTTTCTTTAACCCTTTAATCATCCAGAATATTGTTTTTTTTTATAGTTAAAAGTCACTGTCTTTCATGGCCCTTTGGCAGATGTTCAACGGCCACCCTCAGAAAGAAAATAAAAAGTTAAAGCAGCGCCGATCGAGGATATTTATTTGTACAACGGATCAAATGAATGTCTGTAATGTGGCAGGGTTTCAATCAAAGGGACACAGAGATTTATGTCCCGACTCTTTCATCAACCTCGTTTCCAGCTGCTGATTTCAATCGACAACATACCAACTGTACGCTACCTGGCAAAGCACGACTCCAAGTGAATGTTTGGATGTGTAAACACTCATCAGATGTTGCTTGTTCTGCCAAAAAAAAACCTACAACAATCCTTAAATTCGTTACTAAAATTGGTCATACGCATGTAATAAATCGCAACGCAACACCGATGAAGACAACGCGTAAACAGAACAACATTATGCAGCGTGATCAAGGAATACAGACGTATAAAATGCGTCAAATAATTGACAGAAATCAGCCGATATATAGAATGGCCGTTATCAGCGGTCATCATGTACTCACATGGTTGACACAGATAAAAGAAGACGACGGCAGCCTCTAGTGGCCGTGGTAATTATGACCAGAGCAAAGGAGGAGGTCCTACTGAGGGAGGAGGTCGGAGTGGTTGAACGGGTCAAACAAACGCAGGACTTTCACCTGGGAGGCTGCTGTTCATGTCCCGTGTAACGTCACTGCTGAGTTATTTGACTTTTGGGACACAACTTGCGTACTTAACTAACACCAAATTACGTAAACAAAAGTAAGTCTTTTAACCCAAACCAAGATCTTTTCCCCGAACCTATAACCCAAGTTGTTGTGTCGCTTTTTTTAAAGTTTCTCTTTCACCTCCTCATCGTGGAAGATGCATTTTTGGCCCCGTCTGAAGCATCACAACGTTAATTATAACCGTTGACGCCCATTAAATCTGAAAACATTGTAAGTGAGTCATGTAGCATCTCGTTTTCAGTCTCAAAGCTGAGGTCTTTTCATCCCGACGAGAATACAAATCCAAAAACACATTCTTGTAATGCTCAAATGTTGAAGATACCATCGTCTCTTCAGTCTAAACACGTCGTTATCTGCCTTCGAAAAACCCGTATCGCTCCAACCCTCGTATGTCTACATGTTCCCAGACATATGAGCGCGTATATATATGAAGTGCTGCTCAATGTTAAGTGCCTTTCTATGCCGCCCCCTCCCTCCCTCCTTCACCTCCTGTACTCCCCCTCACCCCTCTCCCTTCCTCCCGGAGTGTAAAGGAGCTAGGGGGGGGAGGCTGGTTCACTTCTCCAGCAGACACCCTGTTTATTTAGCCTGACATTCCTCCACTGCTCCCCCCCCCCCACCCCTCCCCCGAACGGGAGAGCGAGCTACACTCTGCCTAGTCTCATCCTGACTCACGGCCGCCTCCGTGGGCAACCAGTGACGTCTGACGTATGTGTGTAAGGGAGGAGGAGCCTACTGTCTCCACGTGTCACTTAACCTCTGCAAACCCGTCACCACCATGGTCAGATCTTCGTTTCGTGTACGTTATGGTCGTTTTTATTGAGCAGGCTGCAGGAGGCCATTGCGCTTGACGACATTCCCAAGAAGCGACGCAGCGGTTAAGGCCGGTCTGTCCCGTGTCACCGCGCCCCGGGAGTTTATTTTACCCGTCACGTCTCGTTAGGCCCGCTGACTTTCGCCTGTGCACGGCGGCCACGTTAGAGCGTTGAGCGGCCGCAGCCCTCTTGACGAGGCAATCGGGAGTTTGCGTGTCGATAGCGCCGACGTCCGCGACTTTATTCGCCTCTGTTCAGGATTTTCTCTAATTGATATCGAGTGCGGTTTAGCGAGCGTTGAACTGCTTGTCGCTCAAAAATTAGCCGGAACCGGGGCGGCCTCGCGTTCCGCGCGGCGTCACGCTGCGGTTAGCGACGCGATTTACGATTCGTTTTCTTTCACCTAGATGTTTTGGCCTCGGCGGCGCATTCTCCGACCCCCCTTTATTTTTGGCTCAACTTTTCCGTCTCTTTCATCCCGTCTTGGAAAGCTCAGTCCCCCCCCCCTCGGAGGGGTTTTCGGAGCCAAAAACGTTGGCTTTCTCATTAGAAAAAAAAAAGCTCAGAATCCCCTCTCTCCGTGCTTATTTATTACCGCTGCGCGTGTGAAAATGTGTGTGTGTGTGTGTAGAGCGAGAAGGTATGCGATTCAAATATGTCATGTGCCGTAGGTGTGTGCAAGTGTGTGTGTGTGTGTGTGTGTGTGTGTTGCAGCAGTGTTGTTTTTTTTTTTTCTTCTTCTCTCTCCAGGACCAGTTGCTTCTGGCCTGTCTCACTCGTTACCCTGTCATAACAAGCACTCTGGCGCTGTATTTCACCTTACATGCCAACACACACACACACACACACACACATATACATGCGCTGAGGTCCAGCTTACACATTCTGGCTTTTCCTCACCTCGTAAGCTGCAGAGGAGGAGGAGGAGGAGGAAGAGGCAGGTTCTGTGCCTTTTTCTAGGTCACGTTGTAGCGACGCAACCCCGCTAAGTTCTCCTGTGCTTTTGACAAAAAAAAAATAAAAAAAATCCAGAGTGCCGGGTTCGGATCTGTCAGCCGCCCCGACGGGAGAGAGCGAGAGACACGGAGGCAAAAGAGAGAAAGTGGATGCGTGAGTCTCTGCTGCTTTTGCACATATACATGCATGGATGAATGCACACACACACACACACACACACACACACACACACACACACACACACACACACACACACTGTCTCTCCTAGCCAAAGCTGCGATGGGGTATGTACAGTGTGGAACAAGTCGAAGTCCAAAGGCCTCGCTGTGATTTTAAAGGGAATTCCTCTTTACGGCAAAACTGTCACGCGTGGCGCTCCCCGGGACACCCGAGCAGCTGCTGGGTGAGAAGCGCTCGGCGGGTCCGTCTCTCTTTAGGGCGAGCGCACGGACGCTCACGACGGGAACCGACCGCGGGGGGAAACGCGATAGCGACCTCTGTACGCAGGACGGATGTAGCCTGTCCGCGGTGGCTGCCGTTTCAGAGCGCTGCTGCTGTTTGTGTGTGTTTTTCTTTTTACCGCTTTTTTTTTTTTTGTGGCTCTGGAGTTATAGTGCGGTTACTCCAGACATGAGTGGGTCGGCCCACATGGCTCGTTCCCCCGTTAGGTACGTTGTACCGATTGGGGGGGGGGAGTTAATTCCCCCGGGTAGACGTGTAACACTTTAAAAGGTTAAGTTACACTTTGGGGTTAGGCATCTCTATGTAAGTTAACCTGCTGCTAAAGCTATACCGTTAGCAAGGACAGCAAGAGACACACTTGTGGGTGGAAAGATTGCAGTGGATGTAGAGTGATTTCGTTAAACGTTGAGGCGCTTTAGATATAAGACAAAACATAGAATTAATATGCTCTCTTCAAAGCAACTACACTCCATTGAAAAACAGCAATTACGCCATCAACGCTTCATTAAAACTCGACTGAAACTAAACAATACTCGTCAAAACCGTCTCGGACTACCCCCCAACTCCAGCCTTAATTCACGGAGTCAGCTGTGAAAATACGCTGACTCTTCCCCGCTGTCTCTCTCTCTCTCTCTCTCTGTGTGTCAGTCGATGCCTCGGTTCTATTAATAGCGCGGACGAACGATTAAACGAGGCCTTGTAGACATCTGGATTGGCAATTTCCAAGATTTGTTCAGACGGCTGAGGGGAAATAACATAACGTTTACCACAGCGTGTTTTCTTTGTCTCCGAAATCAGGGGACAGGAAGTGCATTGTGCGCGTAGGGTCGTGGGTGTCTTGGGAGCGTGGAGGACACACGCACGCATCCTCAAGGAGCCTCGCCATGCTAGCGGCGTTGTGAGCTAAATGTTAATGCTAACATTTGATCATGTTTACCATGCTCACCACCTGAAGCGTGTGAAACATGCTAACTAGCGCAAAAACAAAGAACCAGCTGAGGCTGATGGGAGTTTTGTGGGTCTTAAGTCAAATCGTGATATCAAACAGATCTGTCGGCCAGCGGGAGACGCCCTCTGGGGACCATGAATGTCCTCTACAAAATCGTGTGCTATCGCGTAGACGTTAGTATGTAAGTGGAAAAACTTGGTGACGCTGAAAAGTCTGAGGCTCACTCAACAAAGGTATTAGGATTCATCCTCTGGGGACCTTGAATATCTGTTTATTCGTGTAATTGTGAACCGTCATCGCATGCCTGCACGACATTTCATAACAATGTATCGAATAATTGTTCGTTTTGGCCCAAAAGTGGTAAACGGGCCGTTCCGACTTTGCCGTCCCTAGCGTGACGATATCCAGTCTGGAGGAAAACAAATTCCCTCCATTCGGAGACATAAATACTCTCAGGCTTCAGCAGTCATCATGCTCCCCAAAAAAACAAATGGCTGGTGAATTGAAACCTCATTAAACAAAAACCCATGCAGCCCGGCAGCTGTGTCACTTTCTGTTGTCAGAAGCTCGGTTCTGGTACCGTCTGACAGGAGCCCGGGTCGGTGCGGGTTGAGGCTGTATTGCCCCGGGGGCCCCGGATGCCAATGCAGAATACGCTACCTGCTTCCCACCATCCCCCCCCCCCCCCCCCGGGCCGCACCGGCTTGACAGTCCCCACACACACACACACAACAACTTATCCCTTCCCATCCAGCCCACAGCGAGATAGATCTATCAAGCTCACCCAGAGTTTGGTGTTGGCAGCGGCGGTGACAGACGCTTCACGCTTCGTCACTGTCAGTCAGAGCGCCGTTTGATGGATGGAGAGCTAGAATCGCTGTGATTAAATGAACTGTTAGATCATTAAGAGTGGCGGGAACACATAGAAACGAAAACTTTAGAAATGTAACAAAAAAAGCGCTGAATATGAGCATGAGGCTCTGACAGAAAAAGGAACAATGTTACACCTCACAGCTTCTCTTTAATCCTCCGTTCCTTCCTCCTCTCCTTTTTTTCTTCTTTCCATTTCATCCCCACTTCCCCCAGCGAGAACAAACAGGAAGCAGATCGTCTCAAATTAAACTCCACATTCTCTCTTTCTCTCGCCATTTGCTCCCCTGGAATTCACCGCCTCGCTCCAATCATAACTGCAGGAAAAGAGAGGTTTGAGATGTGTGGAGGTGGGTGGAGGCAGGAGGTGATGGATGGCTTTTCTTTTTTTTTTTTTTTTCAGCGCCATGTTTGTACAAGTGCATAGCTGGAGCTGCCGACGGGAGAGGAAGCGACCGGCCTGGGCCACGGAGGGAAAACAGACACGGAGAAGAAGCGGCAACGAGGAAAGTGAAGCTTCTGAAGGAAGGAGGAACATCGATTATCGATGCGTCTGTAAACACCGGCCGACGTTTTAAGCGACTAAACATGAGACGTGGTCCCACCAGATCTGCTCGCTTGGGCCGGGAGAGGGAAGCGAGGACGTGAGCGCTCCGGGTTATCCGTCTCTTAGCTTTGGCCGCGTGACGGGTCAGCGGGGGGGGGGGGGGGGGGGGGGGGTCTAATGCCTCGGCCAGATGTTGTCCGCAGCTCCTCGTGTTCACCTTCACCTCATTCGGTGACGCCTTATTGTGTTTCACGAGCAACTCTGCCGAAACGTTACCCAGATCTGCACGAGGCCTTTGAGAGCGAAATGTAAAAACAGAGATCGTATATGAATATAAATCTCATTTTTATATGGTTGATGCATCACAATAGTTCCTGTCTTCATAAGACCAGCTGTAGCGGTAAAGTAGAACAGAGTGATCCGAGGAAAATGCAAATACCGACTTCCTCCACAGAGGGCGGAAGAAGACTAAACCTCCGTTCCCGTCGCTCCTGTTTTGCTTTTAACCGCGTCGCCGGTCCGTAGTCTCGACCGTCACGGCTAAGTCAAAGTCCAAGACTTTGAGGGGGTCAAGACCAAACCATGGCACGGCGAGACCACGTCAAGACCAAGACCGGCGCTAGTCCCACACTGCATGACACACACTGAGGATGAAATGTGGATCATGCAAACCACAGACACTCCTCTAACTGATCTGAAGGATTCAAGCATTCCTCATTGGCCTCTTTTAATGCAATGTAAAAATATATTGTGTATATATATATATATATATATATAGATATATATATATATATATGTGTATATATATATATTCTTCAAAAGCCAGCATCTGCCTCTCTTCCTGTCTAGCCGTAGAGTGGAGGAAGAGGACGGGGAGCAAAGTGAGGAAGGTGACAGTCGGGTCTTTATTCAACCAGGAATGAATGAATAATCAAGGGGGGGGGGGGGGGGGGTCGAGAGGTCAGCGCTCAGGAGAGGACCATGGGGGGGGGGGGGGGGGGGGGGGGGGGGGGGGGGGTGGGGGGGGGGCTCAGACACACACTTGAACTTGTTTTGGTGAGCCCCGCATGAAGACACAAAACAACAGCCCACCCATGTGTGGATGGGCTTCACATCGCACCATGCGGTCAAAAAACAACTTCATGAGGAGAAACAGCTATTGATCTGAGCAGCAGGCCGCCGTATGATATCAATAATGACTCTATCTCACACACACACACACACACACACACACACACACACGCTCTCTCCATTCAACATGGGATCAATCAATTCTCTGCTGTGGACCACCAATTGATCATACTGTAGGGACTGATGCATCCATCCCCACTGTGAATGTGTGTGTGTGTGTGTGTGTGTGTGTGTGTGTGTGTGTGTGTGTGTGTGTGCAGACTTATGCATTTCATCGTGCAACCATATCTCCATTATGGCACAGACCACATGCTGCCTGTCATTAATTCACAGTCATGTCCTGTTAACATTTGATCTATATGAAAATCCGTCTCTCGCCGCCGAGTTTGTTCCACAACACTTGTTGTGATATCATGGACACAGGGTTATTACTACATCACATATGGGTTTCAGGCCGCTGTGACTGTGTGACTCCTGAGCTCTTTATGCAATCGCTTCCGTGACTTTGTGTGTTTACAATCGCTGACGGCTGACACGCACTTTTTTTTTTCCATCATGCATCAGGAAGCGATAGAAGAACAAATGTCCTCTTACTTTTGTTTGTATCAACGATTTGTACTTATTTCATCAGCACCCATTGATTTCTGGGATTCAACGATATGCTTTCTAAAATAAAATAAAATAAATACAAATAAAAAAATTGAAATTAAATGAAAAAAATAATAAAACAATTTAAATTAAAATATAAAATAAAATTTAAAAAATTAAATAAGAAAAAAATATATAAATATTTAAAATTTCAAATAAAAAATAAATTAATAAAAAAAAATATATATATATATATATATATATATATATATATATATAAAATAAAATATAATAATATTAAACAAAATAAAGTAAAATAAAATGAAATGAAATAAAATAAAATAAATAAACTACTCTCTCCTTTGCTTCTGATCCAGAGTCATAATAACTACGGCCATCTTTCTTATTGGAACATAAACTTGTGTCGTTTTGGTTAAACGACAGATGTTGTCGTGTTGGAGGTATTTTTTTGTGTTGATATTGATAAAACTGTCCGAGCCCTTTGCAGTCCAAATATTTCAGAAATGTCGTGGAACAGATTAGACGGTGACCACTAAATGATGAGTTCCACTCCTACAGATGGAAACTGGCCTTCTGGTTAACTGTGGCATATTTACGGTAATGTTTCTTAATAGGAACTATCTCTCAGAAATAAACCGGATAAATAAAAAGAATTACGCTGCAAGATGTCTGCAGATAGTCCCCATGTCTCTGTGCTTTCATTCATTCTTTCACAGCATGAGCTTCTGCTATCAAAGACGTTCTATTTCAGAAAGACATAAAGCCGCCGGTTATACCCACATTTCATCGTCGCCGTTTTCGTACCGCCGTAGCATTTTATGCTTCTTCCCGTCAATCACCCGACACCCACAGGAAGTAATGGAAAAAAATCTCCTCGAGGAAATAATCCCTCAACAAAAACGTCGCCGATGAACGAGAGGCTCCTGCACAAACATCCACACATGCAGCTTTGACCTACTTCAGTTTGGCTCCAACTTCTCTTATGCTAATGAACCACTGATGTCATCACCCCTGTACACATATCCATAGATGCAAGTACAGTATGAGGACGTTCTCATGGGTTGATCCTTCATCTACAGTAGGAATGTATAGATCAACCCAACCTGACATTAAATAGGCCAAACATAGTTAGTTACTATTACTCTTAACTCCAGTCGTCAACAGCATGCAGCTTACTGATTGTCTGTTGGGTTAAAATTATATCCTACGAAAAGTAACTTCTCATTTTGCTTGCGCTTTACTTTGAAAAGCCAATTTCCGCTCTTTATGCATGCAGTCTTTTCAAAATAAACTTGTAGGAAACTTAGTTGTGTTTAGGTTTAGTGAAAAAAAAAAGCATCAACGCTGACTTCTGACTTCACACGTTTCTCCTTGTATGAAAGATCGCTGTGCATTTATTTTTGCAGCTTTTGCTTTGGATGCTGGACGACACCGGCCTGAATCACGCGAGAAGTCTGGAAAACATTGCGCACACGATGCCACGAGCTAACCTAAATATAGATCGGAGCTTCCTTTCGCAAACGGTCCGTAGAAACACCAGAGCTGAATTCCCGCGGAATCGACTGCGCTAAAAGTCAACGCTGAGACTGTCAAAATAAAATGACCCCCCCCCCTAGCGTCTGTTAGCTTTTCTATGCTCCCCAAAGTCGTAGTAGAATCTGCTACTTCCAGCTCTTCAGACTTGTGACACCGACGTTAGCCGGAGTCTCCTGCGGTGTGGAAGTGTACGATTAAGTCACCAACACATCCAGCGGACAGGAGTTATCATCACAGAGTTTTTTCTCTTTTCTTCAGCATGATTTGTTTTGCTACCGTGTCTCTAATCCCCCCCCCCCCCCCCCCCCCCCCATATGCGATGCTCACCAAATGAGATTGTCGAGGTCTTGATTTGATCTCCAGGCCTTCATTTCTCTCCCCGCCGTCTCCCTGAGGTGCATTGTCTCCCATCTGCTAACTCAGCTCTTTAAGTTGCAGCGCAGCCTCCCCTACTCCCCATAACTCACAAAGTTTGCTTTTAAAAACACACACACACACACACACACACACACACACACACACACACACTTATTGCCTCCGCGCTCAACCTTGGGAATAGACATTGGGAAACAGGGACGTACAGAGGGAGGGAGGATGACTGTTCTCCTGTTCTCTCCCCTGGTTCATAATTACCTGGTGAGCGAGGTGTGTGTGTGTGTGTGTGTGTGTGTGTGTGTGTGTGTGTGTGTGCGACCCATTGGGGTGGTCCTGTAGCCTTTGTGCAGATTAAATGCTGATGCAGAGTGGAGACAGCTGGGCAGAGTGGAACTCAGGTCATTAAGGTTCTACTAGCAAGAGCAAAAACAACCATCCACACACACACACACACACACACACACACACACACATTTACCGCACTTCTCAATGAGCCTTTTATTTTGGAAAACAAACAGAGGAGGCTTAAAAAATGAAAGAAGGAATATGGTGACAGGCCCTGTATGGGGTCTCGGGATAGAGGGATAAGGAGGAGAGGAGAAAAAAACGACAGGGAGGAGGAGGAGGAGGAGGAGGCGTCCTGAAAAGTCGGACAAGTGTGTATTTGTACAAGCGAGAGCTTTCGAGTGGGTCCAAAACAAAGTGGGGGATTATGGGAGATCAGAAGAGACCCTCTTGCCACTTCACCGGCTGTCTCACCCCCCCCCCCATCTCTCCCCTGTCAGCACGGACATCCAGCACACCCAGGGGTCCTGCAGGAACTATAAGGGCCTTTGTGCTGCAAAGAAACTGACCGTATGGAAGAACACCTCCGCTGTAGTCTTTCTACAGAAGGACACAATCTGTTGGTTGGAGACTCTCAGCATCGGTTCCTTTAACTTATTTTCACACGGAGAACCTAATTCGGTCGGACGGCATCCCAAAGAACCTGATTAGAGCTCGAAAAAGTTCTGGTGCTACATGTTGATGAAGCAGAACAGCCGAAGAGCGGAAACACACGTTACGTTTCCGCTTGATTCACGAGGCGTGTGAGGACAGGACGTCCCAGTCCGGGCGAGCTGGCGTTGACGATTATCCAGTCGCTGTTTGGGTTTGAATTGCGGGAATGGAATTGCGACGGCCTGACGTGAACGTAGAATAAAGTAAAACCAGTAAAAATGACGGTGAAGTGCGGTTCCTTGTGTTTCAGAACCTGAAGGCCACCAGTTATCTACCAATCTCTTGGAGACTTGTGAATTTGAACGAATCGTGACGGAATCGAATATTTACGTTTTGTTTTTTTCCCCCCACGCTTGAAAGGTAGCCAGACTCCTGAGTCGAAGTGACAAGCACCGTGGTATTCAATACTCTGAACCTTGCTGTTCCCAGCTCACTGAGCAACAAACCTTAAAAAAAACAAGGTCAATTAATTTCACGTACAGACCGTGAAGATTCTGGATCTCGCTCACGCGGAACCCCCCGACGGCTCCCGGGGGCTCCGCTCGAGGAGCCGCAGCCTTAAATGATTTATCCTAACCCCCCAAAGGGGCCCGATGTTGCAAGCGATGCGAAGGCTGAATTTTTTCCAGTGTGTGCGAACAGACGTCGGGGAACTATCTTAAGAGGAGTCATCTCGGGCCGCGGAGTCGGTCAGGTGGCTGAGGTGCGCCACTGCGGCAGCTGTCACGCCGAGACGTGAAACAAAATGAACAAATAAATAAATATATGTGTGTGTATATACACGCCCCCTCCGGCAGTGCCGTCCCCGCCCAACTTAATTTCATTAAATCTGTGATTTGTTTCTGTTTGGTGTGCCGCAGCGCGTTGGAACGAGAGACGGGGGGGGGGGGGAGGAATTAGAGGGGGAGATAGATGAATGAGTGAGAGTGGAGCAAAGTGTGTGCGAGAGAAACAGAAGGCATCGGAGGAGCGATTAGTGCGGCGGTATCCATCATTGGAGCTGCGCTGCTCTGGTCGATTGCCACAGACACTGAGGAATACTTCATCTGGTCCCAGTGAGAGGGAACACACACGCACACACACACACACACACACACACACACACACACACACACACACACACACCCATCTATTATTCTGTAGTGTGAAACTCCAACCACAGCCCTCCTACTTCTTTCTTAAACCCCATTGCCTCCCTCTATCTTTGTCTTTCTTCAATCCAGGTTTAATTATTTCCGTCTTTCGTCCAAAATCTCTTTGACTTTATTCCTACTCTCTCCTAGCCTCTGACCCTGTTTTCCAGCCCTTGTCCTCGTCTCTCTCCGTCTCCCTGAAAGCCCGTCTACGGCAACACCACTCGCCACCTTCATTTATTATGCCGACATGCATATTGCATCGGCTGGAGTTTTCCTATAGGAGCGCGGGCTTTGTGTGTGTGTGTGTGTGTGTGTGTGTGGTGTGTCAACGACGCAAGCCTGCACACATCTGTACGTCAGTGTGTATGCATGCTTGCATGACTTCATACATGCGTGTGCGTCCCGAGTTGACAGCTGGAGACAGATGTGTGTGTGTGTGTGTGTGTGTGTGTGTGTGTGTGAGTGTGTGTGTGCGGTCATAAATACCATTAAAATTACAGCGCAGCACTTTGCACAGCTCACTCAGGCTATGAAAACAAAGGCAAAACAGACTCAAGCCCCTGATCTGTATTTCATGACCGAAACATGTGTGTGTGTGTGTGTGTGTGTGTGTGTGTGTGTGTGTGTGTGTGTGTGTATAGACCGTGATCTACCTCATTCTCTAAATCACACATTTTCCCATGTTTTCAGGGAAAATAAAAAGACAACATGGTTAGTGTGTGTGTGTGTGTGTGTGTGTGTGTGTGTGTGTGTGTGATGGTGTGTGTGTGTTCAGCTGACCCCTCTGGTGAAAACGGAAGGATCAGTTCAGTTTGAACCCATTAGCCTCATCCCTCCTCCTCCTCCTCCTCTCCTCCTCCTCCTCCTTTCCTCCTCCTCCTCGTCTCCTGAACTGTTTTTTACGGTTCAATCAATTGTGTCTATGATGTTGTTATTCAAGCCCAGACTAACACACACAACAATACACATTTATTGATCACCATGAGGCAAATTACTCACCAAAATGAATAAATATGTTTTCAGAAAGGAATTTATTTGTGCATTTTTTTTCCCTTAATGATCCTGCTGTAAGTTATGGTCTACGTTTGAGATCATTTCCACCATGACAAGATTAAAATTGTCACAAATTGGAGAACAGGAGGAGGAGAGTGCCGATATGTATCACAAATACAGTCCATGAGGAGGAGCTCAGGACCAAAAGTCCAGTTTACTTTTTAATCTAGTTCTTTAATTTCGTCTGTAACTGAAAAAGCCATTTTTTTGTTTCGATTAGTTTAAATTTTGTGTGTTTTTGAACTCCACTGAGGATGCGGTTTGGTCGTACGGGAATGTCATTTTTATCGGAGTCTGGGTTGTGAGGAGGCAGCAGGTACAATTCAATGGTTCATTTGAAACAGGTAGCTGAAAGGACAGACCGGGAAACAGGAAGCAAAACCATGAACCAGAAATGCAACAAAGACAAACTGGGGCTGCTGTTAATGCAGCGATTAGGGGAGGTGAGAACGGGTGAGAACGGGTGAGAACGGGTGAGAACGGGTGAGAACGGGTGAGAACGGTGAGCAGGAGGTGATGCTAATGAGGGACAGGTGAGGCTGATCAGGGCGGGCAGATAATGGAAACAGGCAAAGGCAGAAAGATAGATAGACAGATAGATAGATAGACAGATAGACAGACAGACAGATAGACAGATAGACAGACAGACTGATAGACAGATAGACAGATAGACAGATAGACAGACAGACAGATAGACAGATAGACAGACAGACTGATAGACAGATAGACAGATAGACAGATAGACAGACAGACAGATAGACAGACAGATAGATAAATAGATAGACAGACAGACAGACAGATAGACAGACAGACAGATAGACAGATAGACAGACAGACTGACAGACAGATAGACAGATAGACAGATAGACAGACAGACAGATAGACAGACAGATAGATAAATAGATAGACAGACAGACAGACAGATAGACAGACAGATAGACAGATAGATAGATAGATAAATAGACAGCAGACAGACAGACAGACAGATAGGACAGATAGATAGATAGATAGATAGATAGATAGATAGATAGACAGACAGATAGATAGATAAATAGACAGACAGACAGACAGACAGATAGATAGATAGTAACTTTATTGATCCCGCGAGGGGAAATTATTTTGTTGCAGCAGCAATAAGGTTCCAGGTAAGAACAGGTAAAAATAACAGGGTCAAAATCTTAATATAATATAAAAAATGCACATGTCAATACACAATATATACAATTATAATAACAGAGTTAAAGATATTAGATAAAGAATGCACACTATATACAATGAAAGGGAAGAGATCTGGAACGAGAGGAGAGGGGAGGGACACAATACAACAGGAAACTATGACAAGAAACTAGAAAATGAAGACAATGACAAAAATTCTGGTGAAAAATCTAAATTATAATGGAATATTTTGCACGGTCAAACTGAAATATTCACAATCAGCCAATGTAATCAGCGTAATAAAGAGAGAGAGAGACATCGGCAAAAAAACACGGACGGTGTGAGGAAAACAAGAGAAAGTTTGTTTGTTGTCTCGCGTCTGAGAAGGATTTATAACCCTTCAGGGGGCCAAGCCTGGCAGCAGGGAGACGACAGAGGCTCGGTGGCGCTTTGGGGGCTCGGCGCCACGCATAAATCACCCACCTGGAAGAGCCACAAAGACTGGCATCGCTCGTGGCAACGCGCCAAACCGGCAAGCCGTTTGTGTGGAAATGAGGGGAAAACGAGGGGGAAAACGGGCGAGCTGACGACGGCAAAGAAAGTTCAGACTAAACTTTGTTCCTCAGAGCTCGCCGCACTACGACGCAACGAAGGATGGAAGCAAGGAGACGAGGAAAGAAAGGGTTAAAAGGATGCAAAAAAAAAAAAGGAAATGAGCTATTTGGGAAAAGAGGAAGAAGAATGGAAAAGAGATGGTTGAATCGCGAGGGTGTTGTGGTGTTGACATGTGAAGTAGTGTGTGCCGCGCCGGACAAATACACACTAATTAAAAATCTCACCTTCATGTCGAAGTGTGTGTCCTGGTTGTGTGTGTGTGTGTCCTGTTTGTGTGTGTGTGTGAGAGATAGTGTAAGGAGTGCATGTGTGTGTGTGTGTTTTCGTTAAACTTTTGCTCCGGTCCCGCGAGTGGAGGCCTGCGTGAGGGAAAGTTGGACGTAGCCACGCGGCGCGTTCCAGAGCGTTTTCAAACCCTCCAGAGACCCGGGATCAGGATTCAGCACGGACACATGTGGAAAGACGTCAAAATCCACCGGCGCCGGCTTCGCCAAAGGAAATAAACGCTCCAATTGATTATCGAGGTTCCATGTTGCTCAATTATTTTTCTCATACGCTAATGAAGTTAAGGCTTTTCGTAGAAAATGTTAACGATCCCGGTGCGGAAAGTGAAGCAAACGTTAGTAAGTAGAGACGAAGGAGGAAGGATGTGAGAGAGAGAGAGAGAGAGAGTGGTGAGAATACAGCGGCCTGTTTAGACCAATCACGTTCATGATAGATAGTGAATACACACTCATTTAAGCTCCGTTTTGGTCTCCACCAACCTTTAAAGGAAGCGTATGTTTCTTTAGCTAAATGCTCCACTATATAAACCGCATATAGCCAGTTGCTAACTGTGGTGCTGCAGATAAAACAGCTGCCTGTTGCATCTAGAAACAAGGCTGAAGTTGTGGGCTGTAAAACCAAAAACAATCACTGTGTAGCCCCGCCCCCTAAATCATCCCCTGCTTTATGGTCTGTTTGACTCTAAATGTTCCATAATGTACTAAATGAACATCATGCTGTATTGAAGAAGACTGTAAACTAGAGATTGAGACCATAAACTCATGTTTACAATGTTTACTGAGGAATAAATCAAGAGAGAAGTAGAGTCATTTTAGACTAGACTTCTATACAACCAGAGGAGTCGCCCCCTGGTGGACACTAGAGAGA
>NW_027176262.1:3135728-3140728 GCF_023349555.1 Cebidichthys violaceus | reverse complement strand
CCCCCCCCCCTCGTACCATGACTCCCCAATGCGTCACAAGGCCTCATGTAATAAGACACAGATCCGGACAGGGAGGCACATGGGAGGAGTTGATTGTTAGCGGATTAGAGCGTTTCACATGAACATGAAACGTTGGGTTTTTATTAAACTCCTTCACACGAGGGGTTTGATTGATACATCGCATCAATAAATCAGGTCGTTTATTAAAAATTCAATATACCAGCCAGTTTTTTTTTTTTTTTGAAGTGATGACGGCTCCTTGTATTTTGTTTCATTATGTGTTTTAACAGCTTCAGGACCCGTCTCACCATGTGTGACGGAACAATATCAGCTCGAGGTCCACTTAATAGGATTTCATGAGTTTTTTATCAAGTGGTGGTTTTGACCCGTTTAAATATCTTGACCCCCCTTCAGGTCACTGCTGTGACCAGTTCCAGCTTGATGCTCACAGACGTCTCCAGTGTCCATCGAGTTTTTGTGTCATTTATTGTGAACGCTAACGTTAGATTTTAAAAGGCATACTTTGACATTTTGAGAAATTTCTCGGTGCAGAGTTAGACTATAGAAGATCAAGTTGTTAATTTACTGGGGAAGATGTTTGGACTATTTCTTGGCTGCACCAAAGTCACTGCAGCAAGTCAAGACGTAATCACACGAAACCCCAACGTGTCGTTTTTACACTTTACAACTTTCCAGTCTTTATGCTAAGCTAAGCTAACCAGCTGCTGGTTATAGCTTCATGTTTAGCCTACAGATATGACAGACTGTGCAACATATTCATCTTCAGGAGCTGTCTCGTGTCTTTAGCAGCCGTCTCGTGTCTTTAGGAGCCGTCTCGTGTCTTTAGCAGCCGTCTCGTGTCTTTGGGAGCCGTCTCGTGTCTTTAGCAGCCGTCTCGTGTCTTTGGGAGCCGTCTCGTGTCTTTAGCAGCCGTCTTGTGTCTTTGGGAGCCGTCTCGTGTCTTTGGGAGCTGTCTCGTGTCTTTAGGAGCCGTCTTGTGTCTTTAGGAGCCGTCTCGTGTCTTTAGCAGCCGTCTCGTGTCTTTAGGAGCTGTCTCGTGTCTCTAGGAGCTGTCTCGTGTCTTTAGGAGCTGTCTCGTGTCTTTAGGAGCTGTCTCTCGGAGCCGTCTCGTGTCTTTAGGAGCTGTCTCGTGTCTTTAGCAGCCGTCTCGTGTCTTTAGGAGCCGTCTCGTGTCTTTAGGAGCCGTCTCGTGTCTTTGGGAGCCGTCTCGTGTCTTTAGGAGCCGTCTCATGTCTTTAGGAGCTGTCTCGTGTCTTTAGGAGCCGTCTCGTGTCTTTAGGAGCTGTCTCGTGTCTTTAGCAGCCGTCTCGTGTCTTTAGGAGCTGTCTCGTGTCTCTAGGAGCTGTCTCGTGTCTTTAGGAGCTGTCTCGTGTCTTTAGGAGCTGTCTCTCGGAGCTGTCTCGTGTCTTTAGGAGCTGTCTCGTGTCTTTAGCAGCCGTCTCGTGTCTTTAGGAGCTGTCTCGTGTCTCTAGGAGCTGTCTCGTGTCTTTAGGAGCCGTCTCGTGTCTTTAGGAGCCGTCTCGTGTCTTTGGGAGCCGTCTCGTGTCTTTAGGAGCCATCTCGTGTCTTTGGGAGCCGTCTCGTGTCTTTAGGAGCCGTCTCGTGTCTTTGGGAGCTGTCTCGTGTCTTTAGGAGCCGTCTCGTGTCTTTAGGAGCTGTCTCGTGTCTTTAGGAGCCGTCTCGTGTCTCTAGGAGCTGTCTCGTGTCTTTAGGAGCTGTCTCTCGGAGCCGTCTCGTGTCTTTAGGAGCTGTCTCGTGTCTTTAGCAGCCGTCTCGTGTCTTTAGGAGCTGTCTCGTGTCTTTAGGAGCCGTCTTGTGTCTTTAGGAGCCGTCTCGTGTCTTTAGCAGCCGTCTCGTGTCTTTAGGAGCCGTCTCGTGTCTTTAGCAGCCGGTCTCGTGTCTTTAGGAGCCGTCTCGTGTCTTTAGCAGCCGTCTCGTGTCTTTAGGAGCTGTCTTGTGTCTTTGGGAGCCGTCTCGTGTCTTTAGGAGCCGTCTCGTGTCTTTGGGAGCCGTCGTCGTGTCTTTAGGAGCCGTCTCGTGTCTTTGGGAGCCGTCTCGTGTCTTTAGGAGCCGTCTCGTGTCTTTGGGAGCTGTCTCGTGTCTTTAGGAGCCGTCTCGTGTCTTTAGGAGCCGTCTCGTGTCTTTAGGAGCTGTCTCGTGTCTTTAGGAGCCGTCTTGTGTCTTTAGGAGCCGTCTCGTGTCTTTAGCAGCCGTCTCGTGTCTTTAGGAGCCGTCTCGTGTCTTTAGCAGCCGTCTCGTGTCTTTAGGAGCCGTCTCGTGTCTTTAGCAGCCGTCTCGTGTCTTTAGGAGCCGTCTCGTGTCTTTGGGAGCCGTCTCGTGTCTTTGGGAGCCGTCTCGTGTCTTTAGGAGCCGTCTCGTGTCTTTAGGAGCCGTCTCGTGTCTTTAGGAGCCGTCTCGTGTCTTTAGGAGCTGTCTCGTGTCTTTAGCAGCCGTCTCGTGTCTTTAGGAGCTGTCTCGTGTCTCTAGGAGCTGTCTCGTGTCTTTAGGAGCTGTCTCGTGTCTTTAGGAGCTGTCTCTCGGAGCTGTCTCGTGTCTTTAGGAGCTGTCTCGTGTCTTTAGCAGCCGTCTCGTGTCTTTAGGAGCTGTCTCGTGTCTCTAGGAGCTGTCTCGTGTCTTTAGGAGCCGTCTCGTGTCTTTAGGAGCCGTCTCGTGTCTTTGGGAGCCGTCTCGTGTCTTTAGGAGCCATCTCGTGTCTTTGGGAGCCGTCTCGTGTCTTTAGGAGCCGTCTCGTGTCTTTGGGAGCTGTCTCGTGTCTTTAGGAGCCGTCTCGTGTCTTTAGGAGCTGTCTCGTGTCTTTAGGAGCCGTCTCGTGTCTCTAGGAGCTGTCTCGTGTCTTTAGGAGCTGTCTCGTGTCTTTAGGAGCTGTCTCTCGGAGCTGTCTCGTGCCTTTAGGAGCTGTCTCGTGCGCTTCAAATATTTCAATGCCTTTTAGAAGGAACACTGCGAAGCTTAACGATGAATTCATGTAAAACGACCTCATCATGGACGCATTTTTCCACGCGAGTCGTCCCATAAAACACTCAGTCCTTCGCATAGCTCCAGTTACTTGTGATATATATATATATATATATATATATATATATATATATATATATATATATATATATATATATATGAGGAGCAAGGCTTCGCGAGCTCTTCCTGAGGAGATAGCGTCTTGACTGCAACATTTCATCTTTAACAACACTTAATTTGCTCGATATGTCTGAGAGCCTCCCAGGCCTGGCTGTACGCTGTGTGTCGAGATGGAGGAGATGGAGGAGATGGAGGAGATGGAGGGGGATGAAATGCGTAGCGATAGCCCGGAATATATGACGTGTTAAAAGGGACGTTTACGCTCTACTTATCTTTCCCCTCTGTCCATATCTCTGCTCTCACGAGAGACATGCTGAGGAACGAGGCCGGATGTCAAACAGTCTCTCCTTCAACTCTGCCGGTTGCTGTCGTTTTTGCGTTTTTTTTTTTTTTGGTGTCTCCAATAGAAACCCTAAAAAAAACGGCGAACGCTCCTGCAAAAAAGCTCCCGACTTTCTTGTGCTTTGAAATAAAAAAAAAAAATGCATGCAACAGACACACACACACACACACACACACACACACACACACACACACGACTGAACGATCACGCCAACAGCTTCCCTTACATTTGTCTGCGGGTCCTCTGGTTCTGTGACGAGCGGATCTATCTTTTGACTGACAGCTGAGTCACACGGCGAAGAGGAAGAGGAGGGCTCACTTTGAGGTTCATCTCCAAGACCTAATTCATGACTCGGAGTCGTACGTCACTCCATCTAAGCTTTGAGGCCGAGCGGAGAAAGGGCAACGGGTTTCTTCCCCCCCCTCCCCCCCCCCCCCCCCCCCACACACACACCCCCCCCTCGCTCCCTTCCTGTTAAATATGCAGATACAGCAGCGGCATGAGGCTGCTCGCGGGCTCGTTGCAAGAATTGGGTCAGCGGCGACGTCACAGCGTTTTAAAGCGAAGCAGGGCTTCTTTAGAAAACTCCCAGCGAAGGTCTGGCACTTCTGGAGGAAGAGGGAGAAGAGGGAGAAGAGGGAGAAGAGGGAGAAGAGTGTAAACCGTCTGCAGAGCTGAAAAACTGCGGATGATTGATGTTGGTTTTATCCTCCTCTATCCTCACCCTTAGCGATGTCAAAAATACATTCCTACTGCAACATGAAGACACTCACTATAAATGGATTCTGTCACTCACATTATTATTCTTTTTCTTACTTGTATGCTGGGCGGGTTTCCTAACAATCAGACCGCTGTGGGCTACAAGTTTAGCCCCCGTTTTTTTTTTTTACATTTTGGCAAATTGGTAACAATTGATAGCGTGCCGGATTAGCTACGAACAGTTTGTGTTTATTATGTCACTGACTTTCTTTGGAAAACTTAAAAACTTGATGATTCCTCAGGCAACTTCTGGAGGATCTTTTTGTTTCTATAATTTCTACAAGTGCAGCGCTAACTGTGGCGCTAACAGAGCTAACGGCGTTTACCTAGCGGCGGAACCGGACGGTGGGTTCTACGCTTCCGCAAAACAAAACGCCGTTGGTTGTGACGCCGATATTGTCGGCTGAGAGCGTGTTCAGATCGGCGGCTCAGGTAGACATTACTTCACTATTACATAGCAAATAATGGTTTGCTGCTATATATTAATGCTCTGGATCCCGCGTGTTGCACCTTTAAGGTTCAACGACGAAGCACGATTGCTACGCGTCGCCCTCAGTCAGTGATCCGATAGCTGAACGAAGACAACGCCACGCGGTTTGATCGTCACCATCGTGACCCAGAGGCTCTCGCTAATGCTGCTCTCACTCATCCGCGTTGATCCGTCCGTCCGCGATTAACATCGATCACCTCGTTAACGAAACGTGACCCCGAGCGCTGACCTCCACGCTGGGATTACAGAAGTGTGTAAGTCCGGTGGAAGTAGTGGCAGAGAAAGCACCAC
>NW_027176262.1:3027461-3135628 GCF_023349555.1 Cebidichthys violaceus | reverse complement strand
CGTAAATTCCGAAACAAAGGTGCGGTAAAATAAGTCAATGTTGACTTATTCCACAAAGGACATGAACAGAGGTCGCCTGGGTGAACGTCCCGCTCTCACCCATATCTATGAGGGCATTGGATGGACTGATAACGTTTAAAGGGAAAGATAAAACCGCTGCTCGCTGAGGCTGAAAATGACGCCGTTTTTGGATTTGTTTGCAATAATTACACACAAGTGTCGCAACTCATTTGACAGTAAATATAAAAGAGGTGGAGGAAAAACTGCTCCGTGTGTGCCGCCTAATTATACCAAATAAATTCAGTCAGTGAAAGAACTGCAAAACTGGAGAGATGTGCGATCCGTCAGTCCGGTCGCCATCGCGGTAAACAGACTGGAAATTAAGAAAGTGAACGGGTCAACTCACGGTGGCACTTTATTAGCAGATGTCCACCGCCCACCTGCACTCACAGTCCGTCTGTGTGTGTGTGTGTGTGTGTGTGTGTGAGAATATGGGTGGGATCAATCTGAGCTCAAGGGTGTTCGATGTCAAGAGTGTCAGCACTCATCTGTGCGTCTGGGGAATGTGTGAGAGTGTTAAAAGACAGCATCTTAAATTTCCACCAGGTTTACTCTTATTGATTACGCCCGTTTATGTGCGTGTGTGTGTGTGTGTGTGTGTGCACGGAGTAGCGGGAGTAGTTTGAGTGGATGCACGCATCCATCTATATCTGCCTCTGCGTGTCCGGGACGGGCAGAACATCTCGCATTAGGAGAAGCAAAATACCCGACGTGGACGTATGACTCTGTTCCTGACGTCCCTTCTGCTCAATGCCTTCTTCGTTCGGGATCATTAGCAACATTTGTCAAAGTCCATCTCGCGTTTAGACGGTCGGCTGCCCATTTGAATATAATCAAAATTCCTCTAATGTCCCATCATCATCATCATCATCATCATCATTGCTCTTTAAATTGTTCCTCTCCCTCTCTCAGTTTACTTTGCTTCATTGGAAGCACCTGCCAGCGATTCACTCAGCCACTTAAGATGGAGGAATTCAAGCAGAGAATGACTCATCGTTCTCTTATTAGCCAGCAGTGTGTGTGTGTGTGTGTGTGTGTGTGTGTGTGTGTGTGTTTGTAAAAGTGAGGAGGAGAACAAGAGCTTTGTGATTTATGCCGATACTCTGCGTCTCCACCCCTCAGATCTATGTGGGCCCTTGTCAACTCTCTCAACAGTTATGTGATGCACTTAAAATGTATATCCATGGCCGTGTGTGTGTGTGTGTGTGTGTGTGTGTGTGTGTGTGTGTGTGTCGTGTGTGTGTGTGTGTGTGTGTGTGTGTGTGTGTGTGTGTGTGTCCGGCCTCTACAGCTGCACACCAATGGCTTCCAGATGTCCATCCGTCTTAAAGGTAGCCCAAGTTGACAGGTGAACTCTCCACTGTCTGCGCGGGAGACGGCCGCCATCATTCATTCTCACTGCCCGCCTGGCAATTAACTTTGTCCACACACACACACACACACACACACACACACACACACACACACACACACACACACACACACACAAGTTAGACAAACAAGAGCCACATGCAACAACCGACACATCCACCGACCTATGAATGCAATAAACCAATGGGAGCGTGTGATTTACACGCGGACAAACGGACACTCGCGTACATCCCGCCCCCCACCCCCCCCCCCCCCCCCGAGATTCCCGCCTCGATCTCTCCAGCCGCCGTCCGCACGAGTGGAGTTTTACTTCATCACGTGTAGGAACAGGACAGCTTCTAACCCCTCCCCCCTCCCCCGCCCCCCGCCCCCCCACCGGAGCCATAACCCCTTTATGTGAGATAAGTGAGCGCCAATGGAGACCGATTCATCAAACACATTTTAGTGGGCCTCTGCGGAGGGAGCGAGCTAAAAAACCCCTCTTAAGAGTTATCAGTCTGGTTCTGAATATGGGACAGAACTCTGGGTGCTAAACGTGAGTTATGGCTCGCCAAGCGGCATTGTTTGAAATCTCCCCGGCCTCAGGAGTGAGTAAAAAAAAAAAAAAAGAAATGGATGGGGCCCATGTTTTAAAGACACTAATTTTCTTTCTTTCTTTCTTTCGCTCGTTTGGATTTATTCCTTTACATTCTTTTCTTTTTCTTTTAAATGAGCAGTACGAGAAATCAAGCTCTCAATTGAAGCCGTGACAGAAGAAGAAGAAAGCGACAGAAAGTGTGAATGAGAAAGACGGAGAGCTATAGCGGAGGAGTGAGTGTGTGTGTGTGTGTGTGTGCGTGTGTGTGTGTGTGTGTGTGTGTGTGTGTGTGTGTGTGTGTGTGTGTGTGTGTGTGTGTGTGTGTGTGTGTGTGGGATTGTTATAGCGATGAAAGAATACATCAGCGGGAGAGGCGGAAGAGAAACAAGAGAAGAGGGAAAGAGAGAGAGAAAGACATGGAAGAACATTTAGGAAATGAAAATAGGAGTGTGGTTGACAAGCTCTATGTTAGCTGTTCTGACAAAAAAACCACAATGAGAAGGCAGGCAACACACACACACACACACACACACACACACACACACACACACACACACACACACACACACACACAGGCCCGACGCTCACGCTGGATTTGGAAAGAGCTAAACATATTTGATGGGACGCAATTTGTTTGAAATGCTCAAGTAGACGCACAGCTTTCTGCACACGTGCAGGGCTGTGAGTGTGAGTGTGAGTGTGTGTGTGTGTGTGTGTGTGTGTGCGTTCCACAGTGGCAGATGTCGCCAGGCCCCTCCAAACGATGGAAGACGATAGCTAATTGCTCCAATCAGGCAATTTAATCTGGCCAATCATCATTTTCAGTTTGGTCTCTCACCCGCTACCCCCCCCCCCCCCCCCCCAACCCAAACCAAAAAAAAACATGGAGGGAGAGCAGGAGGAAGAAAGGACACACACACACACACACACACACACACACACACACACACTGGAATCTGTGATTCAAATGATGCTTACTTAAATTCATTTATTACCAATGTACAAAAGATGCAGGCCGCAGCGTTTTAACAACGGACCTTTATAAAGAGTTTATGAGTTGTAACTAATGGATTATTACATATAATGAGAGCAACTTGGGTTGCCAGGTTGTGAGAACTCCCGTTGACTGATTAAAGCACTTAGCTTCTACTAAAGGGCTGCAGAGGCTCTGGACCTAAATGCATTTATTATTAACAGCGTATGCTTTAAAATGTTTTAGTGAATCGTCAACATTCCGGGACTTTCTGTAGTTGATGATTCCCCCAAATGCATTGTTATTAATGCCACAAAAGCATTAGTAGATGATTCAGTAGAGAGTGTCAGAATGAATGTGCAGTCTAAACGTAACGTTCTGCTCATGTCGGGGGGGGGGGGGGGTTACTTTATCATTCAGAGGCGTAAACATATTTCACTAATTGGTTTGTCAGAGCATAGAGGATATGTTTGCTCTCGCCTTTTCAAGACGTGATCAAGAAGTAATTTATAGGTTTTAAATGTCAAAAACAACTCTGTGACTTTCTGCAGTTTTCTGGTTGGTCAACTGTCTTTACTGGAACTACTTTCCCCTGAACAAAAATAGACCCTTTGATTGATTTATTATAATAGAAATAACCCATTCCATTCTCCGCAGTTGCATTCAGAGGCAGACATCTCCTGGACGAATAGAACCAGGACTACCTGCATGAACACCACCAGGGTTCAGAGAGAACATATGTGTAATTTGGGGTAATTTGGGCAAACTGACCATTGAAGACTTTACTGTGAAAACCAGAGCTGTGTTATAAAGTCATGTTTTTGACCGTAAGTAAAACAAAAATGTGATATTCCTGTTGCTATGTTGCACATTCCTTACAAGATACAAGATCACTTGACAGTATTTACCTTCCATATGAGCCATTTCTCCTCCGGCCATTCTCTATTTCGGTTCCTCTGGTGCTCGCCCGGTGTCTTCTCCGCAGTAGATTGGTTGGCTGAGGTAAAAGGCGGGCTGAACTCTCTCCTTATTGTGCTTCTTTTTTTGTTTGTTTGTTGGTAAGTTGAGCAGTATTTCACTTCTGGAGGCGCTCCGCTGTGCCAAAAAAAGAAAGAAAGAGCATCCGGGTGCAGCGTCAGTCGCCTCCCTTTTGCCTTGTGTGTCGGAAAACACAAAAACCAGGAGTTTGTATGAGTGAAGAGCTGAGATGATTACCATGTGCGCTCTGTATCTAATGGGTTAGTCATTGTTTTGTTACATTATGGTTTACATTTAGTAAGTCCTGAATTTATTGTTGGATTTCGGCAATGAAGTCATATGCAGGTTCACCAGAAACTCCTTCGATATGGACTCCAGAGGGGGCCTCTGTGGACAGACCCAGCAGGTGGAGACTCACCTCCACCTGCTCCACCGATGCCGCGCTGCCGGAGGACCCGGTGCCGTATCGCTGGGCCCACCAGACCCCGGTGCAGTAAAAGGAGAGGTTTTCTGAAGGGAGTCTGGTGCTCGGAAACACAAAGATCCTCGTGGTAGCTTTATAAAAAACTGAAATGGAAACGTCTTTTTTTTTTCTCCCACACAACCCCCCAAGACACACACACACACACACCTGCTCTGATAAAGTGTGTGTGAGACCCTTCTTGAGTGCCGGTCTCCTGGGTGTATCAGTGATGCGTAGAGGGGCTATTAATTACCCCATTCCTGTTGTGTGTGTGTGTGTGTGTGTGTGTGTGTGTTGTGTGTGTGTGTGTGGTGGTAAACTCCATATGGGTGGGGAGATTGTCCGTGACCCTCCACATATCATCATATCACCCAAGCACCCTTCTGTTGTGACCTGGGTTGGAAGCAGCACATTAACCTAGCTTACAGCAGATGTAAAGGGAACCGCCAAACACACACACACACACACACACACACACACACACACACACACACACACACAGAACCGGGCACACAAGGTCATGATATATGTTTTCTTTGGGCGCGCACAGCTCAATTTATCACACAAGAATGCACCCAGGAACAGGATTATACTGTATGTATTGGCTGAACACACACACACATTCATGCACAGATCTCCATACACACACACACACACCAAACACACACACACACTCACACACACACACACACACACACACACGCACAAACAAGTGCAGAGCTAACAAGGCAACGGGGAGACATTAGTCAGCCGTATGGAAGGACCCTCATTTCACCAACCCGTGTGTGTGTGTGTGTGTGTGTGTGTGTGTGTGTGTGTGTGTGTGTGGTGTGGATCTGGTCACACAGAGAATAATGAAGAAGCAACACACTGATGGTGTCAGAGCTCAGCAGTTGCCATAGTGATGTGTGTGAATGTATGTATGTATGAGTTTGTTTATGTTTATTTGTCGCATGCATGCTTTTTTTCTTCTCCTTTTTAATTGGATTATGTTTGAATATGTAAATATACAGTATGGAATTGTGTGTGTGTGTGTGTGTGGTGTGTGTGCAGGGACACCTGTCTGGGAATAGCGGGGAGCAGAGCGGGGGTGTGATCAGGAGATGAGTGTTTCCAAATGCCGTTCTGTCGGTGTGCTGGAGGGGCGGCATACAAATGACATGTGTTCGACTGTGGAGGACAAGGAGTCTGGAGGGAAATCATCGCATGTGTGTGTGTGTGTGTGTGTGTGTGTGTGATTGCGTGCCTGGCGCGCGCCTTCGAGAATGAGTGTTCACGGCTTCCCCCCCCGTGCCAATCGGCAGTCAAGACTGTGTTTGTGTATCAAACATTCATGCCAAATCTCTCTCTGCAGCCTATATGCATCTGGTCCAATGCATTTCTCATTTCAACACCGCATTCGCCCTGCCAGGAAACACTCTGTTCTTCTGTCTGCTTCTGTACAGCACCAGCACACACAGCACGTTACTGTAGTGCAGATTGGTATTCAGAATTATTAAGTTGATGAGTCCAAAATGACTCTGCAGATGACAATAGAAACTCTACAACATTTCCATTTTTCCCTTCGTTAACCAGGTAAACGTTATGTTGAGATTTAAATCTCTTCTTTTTCAAGAGAGACTTCAAGAAGGCAGCATAGAACAGCACAGAGTACAGACAACGTAAACAGACATAAGTTCATGAGCACAATATCTATTTCAGATACAATTAATCAGTACAGACAAAAGCCAGTTAAAGATACATATCAAGGTATGATTCGCAAAAAACTAAAACTACATATAACTTTAACCTCTTTGACCCTGGGCGTTTTTTTTAGGCCTCGAAAATAGCATACCCATACTAAAATGAGTATAGTTCGCAACTGTAAGGGCTATTTTAATAGTTTTGGTGTTAAAAATAACACTTGTGATATTTGTTAAGATGTGTACATATCAGTATATGTGTTACTGGTTAAGAGTACATTAAGATGGCACACAGCACAAATTGAAAATTGTATTTTCCCGCCTAAAAAAAAAGAGCAATTTCAAGATATTGTTTTTAAGAAATGATTGTAGAGCCAAGCTTCAAAGCTCTCCCAGATCATAGATCGAACGAAAGATCGTTTATGACTTTTTAAAAAACCTTAAGCCAACCTTCAATATCATGTGTATTTCTCACTGTTTTTGGCTTTGCTTTTAACTTAAATTAATTTTAATCCCCCAACCTGTGAAACCTTTAAAATCCATCAAACAAACTGCTTTCAGGCCAAAAAGTTGACATTCTAGAGATACATTCTTGCCTGACAGCCACAATTATCAAAAATGACTCTGCATTTATGTTTCCCCTCCATTAAGGACGACTAACTATTTGATATACGCGTTCACAGTTTATTAAGTAATCGCCTGGTTTCATGTTCTGTTTAATAGAAGTAATAAGAGGCTGATGACCTTTACGCGGAGCCACCTTTCCATCATCATCGCCTGCTATCCGGCCGCTGAGGGACGAGTCGGTTGTTTTCGCTCCGTGTCACGACACGTCACCTGAAGTAGATTTACCGTACGGACGTCCGGGCTCGGTGGATAAGGTTACCGTTAATGGCGGCTATCGATTCACGCTGTGTTTACTTGTGCCTGAAGTGGAATCCGCGCGAGGAGGGACATTTGATAGGCCGCTGAAATCATCGGAGTCGCTTGTTGTGCTTGGCTTCGTGTCTCGAAGGGGAAAAAAAAAACCAAATCATCGCAATGAGCTTACCACCTTTGTGTGTGTGCCTGATAGCTGATACACTTCTAACCAAGTCGCTTTGATTATTTGTATAATAGGTTTTTAATTTGTTGCAAACTTGAGAGTTAGTCTCCAGAGTTTGGAGTTCTCTGTACTGATAGGAGAGGGCCAAACCTATCCATTCAATACAATGAACTGCAATCAAGTGACGCCAATGTCGACATAATCTTCCCTGGTTAACTTCGATAGCTGCTGTTTCAATACGACTTCATTCTAGAAAACAGTGGCCGTTCACGGAAGACTGCATTTGTTATCGTTCGGGCAAATGAAATGATTACAGTCCTGTGACAGCCACAGCTGCTGTCGGGATGAATTTCAACATATATATATATATATATATATATATATATAACAACAAAAAACCTTCAGGAGAATTGCTTATGAACATGATGTTTAATAACTGATGACAAGTTTCAGGTGTTCACTACAAACGCTGATGTTCAAATGCTTTAAATGCTTCGGTTGGTCTTGGTCTTGGTAGCGTAGCTGGTGTTAAACATACAGTGTTGTTAGCAACAACCTTATGAAGGATCACTTCTTTGTGACTTTTTGGCAAACGGCAGGAATGAATATTCCCATTCTCAACATTCTGTGTTTCAGAAAGGTCAGAGATAAGCAAAAAAAAAAAAGAACGAGGGGGGGAGAAGTGTATTTGTGGGAGGAAGTAAAGCGTATGCTAACGAAACACGAGGTTAAACATCTCTCTGAATGGAGACTTGTTCGGCTTCATATATTTCCTCCATGTTGCCCGATGTAGTCGCATCCCCTTGAGTCATATCACATTCAAAATGCACCTCAGCACATATATATTTTTTACATATATCTATCTATTATCGTTGAGGAAAGCTCAAGAATAACACTTACGTCTCGGCCTAAGTGTTAAATCAACAAGACCTAACTTTTACCACTACTGTATACATCCAGAGGTCTGCTCTGCACATTTGTTAAGGGAAGTCGGGGGTGACAAGGGCGTGTGTGTGTGTGTGTGTGTGTGTGTGTGTGGTGTGTTGGGAATATGTGTCAGCAGGGCAGGAAATACCACACTTCACTGGCAATGAGTGTTGCTGATGGCTTGTTTGTCTGTTGTGTGTGTGTGTGTGTGTGTGTGTGTGTGTGTGTGTGTGTGTGTGTGTGTGTGTGTGTGTGAATATTAAAGTTTGTCAGCGTTTCCTTCGCTGTGTATGTGTGAGAGTACCTGCGTGTCTACATCTGTGTGTGTTTTCCTCAGACAGCTGGCTGATCTCGTCACACACACACACACACACACACACACACACACACACACACACACTGTTCCCTGGTAAATATACGAGTTTGAAGTTGATTGATTGTGGCGGCCTATTTCTCACGAATCAGGGTTTTGTTTGTGTGCGGTACACAAGGCGACAAGCAGCGCGAGCGCTCCCATATTCTCCGCCACATATGGTGAAACCCCATGTCGCATTACAAGCGTTCACATCCAATTAAAATCGCTGTTGGGGCAATAATACTTAAATTAAAATCACTCCTCCGTTTTTTTATTTCTCACACGTCTGACAAGTTGCTCGTTCCTGTAACTTAATGGAAGGAAATAGCCAGAAACAAATATGTCTATTTTTGTTTCTCCGTCATCGATGGAGTTCATAAAAGCTTTTCCATTTGCTGCTCTTTTAAGGCCTCGCATTGGTGTTGTGTTCGGTGGTTCAGCCAAACAAGTTACAAAAGTACAAAGAAACACATGAACAATTCACGTATTTTCACACCTTAATAAGTGTCTATGCTCAACCCAAATCCTGTTATTACCTGTCAAGTGACAGAGATCCATTTACTGTTGTAGCCTAGCTAGCTGTACTAGCTGCTTCTGTCTGTTGGCTGGGTACTGCTAGAGCAAACTAATCTGGGAAACCGATCGGCTATCGGTCTGACGACGCTTCAGCCTCTAGGTGCAAACGACCAAATACTTCAGATGATACGATATCCGATCCGAATGACGGCCTAATACTTCCTCTTCTATGCGCGAGTCATTGTTTACAGTCCAATTAGCAACTTGAGACGCAGGAATGAAGCTGGAGCTGTGAGACAATTCGTCTGGGAACTGCAAATTCTAAAAAGGTAATAAAAAGTTTTAAATCGTGGTTGGGGGGCGATAGTCGATGGCTTGCCTTTCAGCCAATGCGCCTCTTTTGTTGCTCTCCACCTGGACTGTTGACCTGCATGCAACCAGAGCCAGCTCACACACCAGTGACCAACACTCGGACTACGACGGAGACGAGAAGGCTAGGCTAGCAAAACCTGGTCCCCTTGCCAATCGATACTGCATTTCACATACTAAATACACAGCGAAAGCCATTAAAAACCACACATTTGACCTGGTTTTACTGACCATTGATGATAGGGTATTTGCAAAGGTATCCCACCACAAAACACATACAGCCACACAAGCACACTCTAAGCTTTTTTTTCTTCCCCTTTTTCTTTTTCAAAGCAGCCCTTTTCAACTTGTCATTGAAGGAGAAGCACAGGTGCTCCTAATAACACTAAACGATGCCTCTGTGCTATTTCAAGCGTACGGTGAGAGCGACAGAGAGGGCCAAGCGCGATAACAGGAAGCTGATATCAAAGAAGCTAAATGGCATTCAGCCATGATTAATTTCATCGTTGACACCTGGTGCTTTTCCTTTTTTTTTTCTTTTTTGAAAGACAAAAGGGTCTTCGGTATAAAAAGGCCTCGACGGAAACAAACGCTCCACTTTGGGTTTTTTTTCGCCATTTTGATCTCTTACCTTTGCAGAACATGTTTTTGTTTTACTACAAGTAAAAAAGTCACACTGCTGTCGTGATAATCACATATCTAGACGACTGTAAAGAGGCCTATTCTAACCCTTTATTGGTCACAGTAGCATTCCTCTTTCGTCGAGTCTCCCTCGCTCTCCATCTATGTCTTTTCTGTCAGCATCAGACGCCTCCATCAATCTTTCTTGCCTCCTTTCATCTCCTCCCCCCCCCCCCCCCCCCCCCACTCTGTGTTTGTCCTCCATCTCACCGACAGCATCACTCCGTAACTTCCCGGCTGAGCCTTGACCTCGGCCCGTTTTTTTTGTCGCTGACAGAAGCCAGGCCTCGCCGCCGTCACCTCAGCGGGTATCCGAGCAGGACTCACGGGCTAAGATGTAGAAGTAGCATTTCCTGTAATTCTCCAGCAAACGGAGGGACCAGTAAAGGAAACCTAGCTAAACTGTGCACCGTGGGAAACAAAGCCTCACATCCTGTTGTTGCCAATTCATGTAAAAAGGTGCAGAGCGCTCAAAATAAGCATTGTTTAATCTTGTGAAATCCTCTCTTAGACTTTTACATTGTTGGAATTATTCCACAACAAGCCTTCTCTTGCCTCCCCCAGAGAGAATAATACCAACAGGGGCAAAAGAGCAAGTTGTTCCTGTCCCATTTTACTTTAAACGCAACATGTCTTGTGGTGTTGAAATGTGTAATACAGTCCTTTCAACGGTTACTTTCTCCCTCTGGCGTCTCTACAAGGAGGCCCTTGCTTCTTTCTTTACTCTGAGAAACGAACACCACAAGCGGCCTTTGACTGTCGCAGTAGAAACTGCATTGCTCTTAACCTCCGGTCGCCTATGTGCGTGTGTGCACCTGTGTGTCTGTCCTCGGCTAATCTTGCATTCTGCTGCAGCTAGCCCCATGACATTTTGGTTACCAGGTCATGGCTGCATGCTCTTGGAGCTCTTGTGGTTGCGGTGACACACACACTTTCTCAATTCAACTTTTATTTTAATGTTTTATTCTGCATTGACGGCCTGCCGACTCCTCACTCACGACTCGGCCAGTAGGAGTGGCTGTGATGGACAGCTGAGTGCGCTCACTTTTAGTGTTTGGCTAGCAGCTAACGGCTAACAATGCTAACACACACACACACACACACTGCTGAGCACATAGCCGCCACTCACCGCTACTACAAGGGCAGACATGTTAGTGAATTTAGATTTGTCTTTGGCGAGATTGTGTGAATTGTCTTTTCGGACAACTTTGACCTGCTGCGTACGTCGCCTCTTGTTTTTGCGTTTGCATGAAGTTTGTTTTTACGACACCTTACAGCCCGAGACGGGGAAGTTAGCCAATTCTGGGCTGTGTTCATTCAATCACACAGCAGTAGTCGTTGCAGACACACCTTGCAGAGGTCTGCAGTGGGCGCTCCTATCTAGAATCCATTGTTTGTTGATTGACAACATTTGAGATGCAATAGTGCGCTGCGTGAATAAAGCTTTTTATCTCTTTCCTAAAGAGAGTCATAATGCCGCTTTCACAAAAGGCCATTATCCAAATCCGCCGACTAACTTCATGCATTCTATTTTGGAAGGTCGGGTCGGTTAAGGGTAATCGTGCAGTGAGAGGAACTCCTCTGCCTCCATCGGGTGAGTAATGACTCGTCTTCTTCGCTCGCAGTGGCTTCCTCCTCGCAGAGAAATGGCCTCAGCGTAAAGACCCTGGACGTTATGTAATGCTACGGTTTGTATGTGATGTATCCCCGCCTAAGAAGCAGTTTACATAATAACTGTCATGAACCCACCTGGCCCCCTATAAATTATGTTTATAGACTACTAAGACGTTTTTGGAGCAGGATTTAATTACTGTGTGGATTATGTTCACTGGCAAAGTTTTATCAGTTGGACCAGAGACAGAGTTCTACATCCGGCACCCCTCGAATAGTAGCAAGACTTTGATTATAGAGCAACTCAACAGCAGCTGAACATGTTTTTGCGGATTTCAGTGGTTTAACTGCTCTCCTTGCAACCTTGTCTCCTACGAAATTACATTCCCATATTGACATTGACATTCTCATCACATTGAGGGACATGTATTTCATCCCGTATTACGGTCAAACTTAACATTGTAAATTGGAACAAAACAAAAATGCAACAAAACTACTTGCTTTGGCTTAAAATAAGTACGTTTGTTACATTATTTAAGTTACAGACGTGAACTAAAACAAGCCAATGTTGACTTTTGATTCCATATGGGACACGAACAGCGGTCTCCTGGGGAAAGTATATATAAATATAATATATAAATAGCAAAATATGCTTTCTTCGAAAAGTACTTGACAGTTGTTGGTTGTATGAGAACTGTACTACATTTAATACATCACCTCGCAGTGATATATATGTGTGATGTACAAAAAGTGTGGTCAGACAGACTTTCAGCCAGAGAGTCTCAGTCTGATGCAAGTTACTCTTTAACTTTATCGAAAACGTTGTGGTTTTGGTTAAATGACGAAAAAGGAATATTTCACCAATGATGACGATTTTACCGCAACTTAAACCAAGTGCTTTATGAGTTTTAGGACGGAAGAAACCGCGAGTTATTCAATGCAGCTGCAAGCTCTGCCTCTGATTGGCTCAACCTGATGCGTATTTCCTAATTCCTTAAGCGATCTCAGTCCTCACGCCTAAACCTAACCAGCCCAACGAACGAAGGCGACGACTAGACTGTCTGTTATCCGATATTAGTAGTGCGACCGCTCCAAAAGTTATTGACAGATTTTAACCTGGGCCCTTGCTGAGGGAACATGGGGTCTAATTTGGGTGGAAAACTAAAATAAACATAGGCTGAGGCAACATAGGCCTGCCTCTGCCTCTTTAACTGGGTCTCTGATGTTCATATTACCGTGAAGTGTATAATGTTTCACAGCCATCTTTGCGTCCGCCATACATTCTGTACATAACAAAGGGAAAAAATGGCGAAAAAAGTTCAAATCCTCATACAGTCTAAACACACCGCTGCAATCTGTATATCTGTATTTAATATTTCTGTTCTTCCAGCTAAACAAATAAAAACTCGACTAACAAGCATGCGTCTTTCCCCCTGATGCAGGAACAGATCCCAGTGCTGCCACAAAGTCATCTTGTGGAATACTAATAGATTGTAAATGTCCTCTGTGCACATTTTGCCAACCCTCTGCTTTCTCCCTTATGTTAACATGCCCCCCCCCCCCCACAGCCCGGTGTCATTTCTCTCGTTAATACGAGAACAAATCTCTGAGGTAGTTAATCTTTGCGCCAGCTGTTTGGACGGACCTCAGCACCTTCTCGCCGCACACGCTTCTTTGTGCCTTCCTTCAGGACGCCAGACCACATTAATGAACGAAAGTGGAGGAAATGTCAAGTTAAGTCCAGACGCTGCAGGAAGCTTAGTGTGTGTGTGTGTGTGTGTGTGTGTGTGTGTGTGTGTGTGTGTGTGTGTGTATTAGTGTGCACATGTAAATGCACAGAATGGAAGTCAAAGACTGACAACCAATCAAGCTGCAGGACACGCTCACTCCTCAAAGCCAAAATAATACAGTTCGTCACAAAAGTGTGTTCGATTGTTAATGATTGGATGCGGAAATACGTCATCTACCCAAATCCAGCTTTCTTGATTGCTCAAAGGAAGGACAATCAGACCCAGACAATGCGTCCCCACCCTCATGTCACCAGCAGTGGCTCGCGTCCTGAAGCACTCCGTCATATTCCAGTAAGAGCAGACTGGCAGAGGGGAAACCAAGAGCGCTCACTTTCCAAGTACAGTCGGATAATAATCTGACTTGGCAGCCGGGTGGCATGAGAAATATGCCAAAGATCTGGAGTCAAGTGTTCCAGTTTCGGAGAGACGCGAAGCGACTCCTCGGTGCACCCGAAGCTTTCGCCCGCGCTCTCATTTCTTTTCACGCTCCCTCGCCACCCCCCCAAACTTGACACGTTGTGCGCACCCATAGTTGGAGTTCATGCCCAGTGACACATGCAAATGGAGGTTCGCACTGGCGGATTGCGAGATAGGAAGCGTCTGAAAAAAAGGGGCTGCGAGATTGATCTGCTGCCATGTATGCATGAGCGAGACCGGGAACTGCAGGGCTCCAATTTGGAGAGACATAAAGTATAACTCCTCTATACAAGACTCCCAACTACTTCTTCTTCTTCTTCTTCCGCCTCTTGCTCGCTCCATCGCCATCTGCTTCACTAAACAGACATCCTTGCCCACACAGTAAGAAAACCAGCGTTTTAGATACTGAAAGAGCAACTGTGTGTTGTTCTTTCTGTCCTTGTGAGAATTTTAAGACCAGAGACCGTATATCAGCAGTGGACGTAGTCACCTTGAGGTCACCCGTAGGTTTGTGGACTGCCGTTTTGAAGCTGTCGCCATCTTGTTTCTTTTTTTTGCTGTCAAAAACTGTAAAAATAAACTTTATTGAACTAAAAAAGACACCGTAAAATGGTTAAAGTTGAAAGACGAAAACATGGACAACGGCGTGGTAACGGCCTGTCGATCGCAAGGTAGCCCCGCCCCTAAATCATCCCCTGCTTTATGGTCTGTTTGGACCCCTGGTGGACACTAGAGAGAATGCAGCTTTAACACACTTCAGCATTGGCTTAATTTTTCACACCCGGAGGTTGCCGCCTGTTTCTGACTCATTTCATCTTATTTAACTTCATACGGCCCTCATGTAGCAGTGTAGCAGTACACTGTAAAGACGTGTGTGTGTGTGTGTGTGTGTGTGTGTGTACACCACCTCTTATAGGAGCATAGGTTGACATTCATTGCGGTAAAAGCTGCTTATGCCTTTAAATAGAGTGTTTTATGTTTCACCGTGGCAGGGTCAGAGCTCACGGAATTATGGGCTGTAGCTGCAACATGTCATGTGTGTGTGTGTGTGTGTGTGTGTGTGTGTGTGTGTGTGGGGGGGGGGGGGGGGGGGGGGGTGTGGATGGCATTAATAGTTGCCCAATTGACGATGCTGTTCACGATGATGGATTGTAGAGGCGGACTGAGGGGAAAGTCTGGAAGCGAGCGTTGACTGAGAGAAAGAGAGAGAAAAAAAAAAAATGGAGACGAGGAGCGAGAGAGAGAGAGTCTCGCATAATTGGATTCAGGAGCGTCTCCTGTCTGCACCTCGCTGTCTGTTCGTCATCTGTCGGCGCTGCGTCCAATCGGCCGCGTCCTCGTCCCGGCCGCTCCGTCCAATCGAAAGGGAAAGGGGGGGGGGGGCAGTCATGCCCCGTCTGGACATGCAGTCGTTACCCTGGATGTAAAAAGAGAAGAGAGACCGGACAGCCAGGCTGTAATCATATAGGTGTTTAGGGGGTTGGCTTGCAGTCACACACACCACACACACACACACACACACACACACACACACACACACACACTCCACACTGAAGAGTGAGCAAAAGCCCGGACGAACAGCCTGTGATTGCCCATCAGGAAATGGTGCCGTGGTGCAGTCTTCACCTTTCAGTCTGAGCTCTTTCTTCTCTTGGTTTCCTCTCTCTCTCTCTCTCTCTCTCTCTCTCTCTCTCTCTCTCTCTCTCTCTCTTCTCTCTCTCTCCTCTCTCTCTCTCTCTGCAGCCCAATTTGGGGTTTTATGGCAGAATGACCCCGTGTTATTGGGGAGCTTTTGTTGTGGAGAGTCGTAACAAACAGGCCGAACTAAATCCGTTTCGTCTTCATGTCTGTCTTGAAGTTTGTCAGAAGTATTGATTAAGCCGTACCGTAAAGACTTTCTCCTCTCGTCATGTTGTTTTAAAGCTCCGTTAAAAGATTCTCTTTTGCTCCAGGACTGACTGAAATTGTTGAGGCTTGTGCCTTTAAGTATATTATATATATATATATACACACACATTATATATATGTGTCTGCAATTAAGGGGGAGTTGCATTTTAAGTAGCTACAACAGTACATGTTTGAAAAAAGGTTTAATAAGCTTTAGTGACTGTACTAATGCTGGGATGGTGCTATAATCCACGAGCACTAATTTGTAATTTTGAAGAATAATGACAAATTAAATGTATTTCATTGAACTTTGGAGGAAGTAAATAGTAACAATGAGGAAAGAACCTGAAAGAAAGATGACACACTTTTGTACAAAGTTAGAAAAGAACGATAGCTTTGCTAAAAAAAATCAAACAAACCAGATAATAATCCTTTAAATCTGCCCTTCTTCATATTTTTTGTGTCTAAACAATGGATATGATTAATGTGTATAATGTGAGGTGTCACTTCCCTCAGTTCTCCGGAACATTTTAACATTTAGAAGCTCATTGATTCGGTTTTCAGACTTTATTGTTTTTGGTTCGGTCCCACCGCTCCCATCAGCGTTCAGGACTTTGATAAACCCTCTGTGCAGCCATGGTCTCCTACAAACAACGTCCTCATCCAACCAAACTGCATTACGCTTCAAGGGAAACGGATTCTCTCCTGGACTACGGTTCATTTTTGACATTATCACAAAAAATGCTTCTCGTCAACCTAGTAGGAAGGTCGGGGGTGGGTCAAACAAACGCGGCACTTTCACCCCGGAGGCCTCTGTTTGTGTCCCGTGTGAAACCACAAGTCAACGTTGACCAATTTTCATTTGAGTCTGTAGCTTAAATAATCTAACGAAGATGCTTATGTTGCCTAAATCCAACCATTTAGCTTCGCATTTGTGTTTTGATACAATTTAGAGTGTCAATCACGTGTTTGAAACCCAGAAACGTGATTGAGAATGCATTATGTATCGTACATAATGCATTCTCAGGTACAGCAGACAGACGACGTTAGCGTCTAGCATGCGTTAGCATACAGTAGTGGAGAATTTAGCAGCTAAAGAGCTAAAGAGAGTCTCCTCAAGAGCTGGTGGAGAGGAAAACAAGAGCTAAAAGGAGAGTGAATGCAGAAACAAAACCTTCAAATCAATGCTAATGTTCCTCTGTGGCAAAAGTAAAGTTCAGCAATAAAACATACTTAAGAGTTTCTATATATTCTACAATATGTTATGTTTGTTTATCCTTTCCTGTAGGGAACCACTTGTTTCACTCCCCCCCCGCCTCTTCTGCCCTGATTTAAAACTCTGTTGTTCCAACTTTGAAATTAAATACAGCGACGAAAAAAAAAAAAAAGCCACAGCGGAGGAAGCACGATGACAGCGCAAATGAGAAGAGAAGCAAAAGAGGTAATAGATTAATAATGTGGCTGGTGGCCCTCAGGCAGAGAGAGGGAATGAAGAGAAAGAGACACAACACAGACAGATGAAGAGGCAGGAAGAGACGTGATGAGAGAAGAAGAGGAGCGCCAATCACAAGCGAGGGGGGGGGGGGGGGAGCGTTTCCATCATTTCCCTCTCGTTCACGCTCCAGCGCCGGGCCTCTGACAAGGTGACTCGGCGGCGGCGGTGAAAAACACCCTCTCCCACAATCAACGGCAAAGGAAAACAGCCCTGCCAATTTGTTACCTGACTCGCCGCGGCGACTCGTAGCCCTGCTTTACTGCACGCTGCAAACTGCCTTTTAACAAGCCCGCAGGGCGACGAAGTGAGAAGTGTGTGTGTGTGTGTGTGTGTGTGTGTGTGTGTGTGTGTTCGGTCCGTGTGTGTGGTGCGACTGAGTGTGAGAGCATGTGCATCTGGTTTTGCTTGCTTTTTTTTTTTTAATCAGACACAAGTGGAATACACAGTGTATCGTGGGAGTTGGTCATGTGCATGAATGTGGTGTGTGTGTGTGTGTGTGTGTGTGTGTGTGTGTGTCTCTTGTCTTGTTTCCCTCTAATTGCCCGGGTTTTGTCTCAAGGGGATCTGAGAGTTGAACCTGTTGGCCATTTAATGTCGCTGATCCTTTTACACTTCCTGGAGCTGCTACAGTAACACACTGAACACACACACACACACACACACACACACACACACACACACACACACACACACTTCCCACTCATTCCTGATAAGAAAAGAAGAAAAAAAAGAAAATTGTACAGCGGTTCTGAGATCTTTATCTGCACTTCAAATGAGAAGCTTCAAGTTGTAGGAGGGCGATTTGGGGGGGGGGGGGGCGCGATGAGCAGATAAGTGAGAGGTGGAACTGAGAAGAAAAGGAGGACGAGGACGAGGAGGAGGAACAGAGGGAGGAGGGCAAACTCTCCAATCTTCCACATTACTCACGAGTGAAATATGCGCTGGCTGGAGCGAGAGAGGTAGTGGAGCTAACGAGGCGAATCACTGACCAGTGCCAACACGCCGCCTTTTAGTGCGGATGAAATTAAATTACTCCCCTCTCTCTTTTCTTTGCCTTTGCTCTTTTTTTTTTATATTCTTTCTTCCGTCTTTAACTGCGCTCGTATAGCGAGAGGATAAACTTTCGACGCGACACACTCAACGAGTATCTTGTATTTCGATCCCTCTCGCTCCGAGGCAGTAAACCCGAGATGAAGGTTTGCTCTCTCTCTCTTTTTTTTCTTTCTTTTTTTAGTGTTGCTGCTGGCAGCTCTGATTTGAGTTGTCTTGCCAAGACGTAAGACAGTGTTTTGATGTCTTTTGAGGACAGTTCTTTTTTTTTCCCCAGGTATGAAATGAATACCCCACAACTCACAAGTTGTATATTTCTTGTCATGTCGAGGGGGGGGGGGGGGGGGGGGGAGGAAACTTTGTGTCTCCAAATTTGCAAGACCAAAGAAAAAACGTACAAAAAATTTGCAAATTTTTTGATTTTCGATTGAGTTCGATACCGCTCTGTACAGTAAGCTATGTTGGACTTTTCTTCTTGAAGTCAAAATGCATCTGTCGCTGTTCATTGGCAAAGTTGGAACTTTCTCGTGACGGCAGCAGTGACATGTTGGCTCTATATTCAGAGCCGTGACACACGCGTTTACACGGATACCCACACCCCTGCAGACATGTACAGTTTAATTCCACATGTGCTGCATTGTTCCCGGCCAGATGCTGGAAAACCGCAAGAACACAACCCTTCTTGCTTCACCGGCAGCATCAAGCAAAATACAGTTTCCCGTAGATTGAGCTGTAAATTAGCGCCACGAAAACAAACAAGTCTTTTTGATTTTTTTCCCCCGTTCTCTCTGGACTCCTATAAATTGTTATATATGTCTCCCGTCACATCCCGTTGGCTCCAGATACTTTAACCGACGGCTGACGGAGAATACGCTTCGGACCAGCAGTCTCTGAACGGGCCAGGTGAGGAGTCAGCGCCAATAACAGCAGCGGGGTGGGGAGGGTGGGGGGAGAAACGAATAAAACAGAAGCCTTTTATTGGGCTTCGTGGCTTTAGCTGGCCACCATTTTACCCAAGTAACCATTTCTTTTTCAAGATGTCGGCCTCGAAATTCTCTCGACGTTTTTTTGGCCCCGAGAACCCGGCGCTGGGCGACCGGACATCTGTTCACCGATGCTGAAGAACGCTCCCTGCTCGTGTAGATGTGTTTGGGCTCGGAGGAGACTCCGCTCGGTACCGGGCTCCTCTCTGAGCGGACTTGATTGGCCCAGAGCGGGTTTTGGCGCCCCGGGTCGCGCGAGTCCTGGAACCCCGCTTTTTTTTTTTTTTTTTTTTTTCGCTGGCGTGCTCGTGGGCTCCGAGTGGCTGGTAAGTAGTGATTACTGGACTTGGCCCCCCCGAGCAGCAGCCGTAGTGGAGTGAAATGTGGCAATGTGGCCCCGGAGAACCCACACTTAATGACATCAGGAAACACCGCCCAGGTTCACCCACAGCGCAGCGTCTGGAGCATGTGTGTGTGTGTGTGTGTGTGTGTGTGTGTGTGTGTGTGTGTGTGTGTGTGTGTGTAGCGGAGGGAAAGTGAGTGGAAAGTGGCCAAAAATAGGGTACAAGGAAGCAACCATGTGTGTCTGCACATGTTTTGACTATGATGATGTTGGACTGTGTTTAATACAGTGTAGTGTATCTATGTTTCAGTGTGTGTGTGTGTGTGTGTGGGGGGGGGGGGGGTAAACGGGAGCCAAGAAAATAATGGCTTTTACTGTGAAAAGACACATTTAGTTTGTTCTACTCACATAGCAGATGCATAGTGTACAAATGAGTCATTACCATTTAGGTGTTTTTAAAAAAAAAAAAAATAGTTTTTGGCCATCATCTCTACAAAGGAGTTCACTGGGCATGAAAGAAGACTGCAAACAAGCCAAACATGTTTTTTTTTTACATAATGACATGATGTTTTATATATATATATATATATATATATATATATATATATATATACACCAATGAAGCAAGTGTACTTAAAACAAGTTGTAGTAATCCCTCATTGTACAGGAAACCTGTGTGTGCGCACATCTACGGTATATAAGGTAGGTCAAAGTCAAAAAACTAGATGAACATCATGAAGAAGACTGTAAACTAGAGGTTGAGACCATAAACTCATGTTTACAATGTTTACTGAGGGAATAAATCAAGAGAGAAGTAGAGTCACTTTAGACTAGACTTCTATACAACCAGAGGAGTCGCCCCCTGGTGGACACTAGAGAGAATGCAGGTTGTGGACGGCTTCACTCCTCACGCCGCCTGCTTGTTGCACAGGAAAAACTCAGTTAAAGTTAAATAAACTAAAGTCAACAGTTGCAGGTGTGCTCTGGAGTTTTCTTGTACACAAACTGTATCATGTGTGTCTTTGAGGCTTAAAAAAAAACAAACACGTTGAATGCATTTCCTCTGCAAATTTTAAAACTATATAAAATGTTGATTTGTTTGCATAATCGCTAGCCTGCTGTCTTCTCCTTTCCTTGCCTTTGCCGACACATTGCTCTGCTTCTTAGAACGTCACCGCCACCAACTCACAATCAGTGGAAGAGCAAAATACAACCAAAAAACAACAATAATTGCATCACCTGTGCTGTCAAAATGTAACTAAGAAGCTTTAAGTTTAAATATGACCAAGATGTTTTTGTGTGAAATGTACATATAGAACTTAAATCGGTGCATGTGTATGGTTGTGTAGTGTGACTACACTTATACACAGAAGGTATTTGGAAAAACAAAGGTGCAGCTGGCGTGAAGTTAAGTGTGAATGTAACCACAGCGCTGGTTGTGTGTTCTACACAGCGCTGGTTGTGTGTTCTACACAGCGCTGGTTGTGTGTTCTACACTGAAACCAGTGTGTGTCTGAGACGTGGGTATAGTGACTCTGCGTGTCTGTCATTCCCTCCTCACCACTTTGTTCCTCAAACCCTGTCTGGCTTTTTAATGAACGGAAAGAAACACTTAAAAAGCAATATGAGCGAGCAATTACCATTAACGAAATATAATCCTAATGGCTTTTGGCTTCATTAAACTTCGCAGACAAGTATTTTATGGCGCTAATTTTCTGACAGGTTATTTTTTCCTTTTTCCTTTTTCTTAAACCGTTGCTCATGTTTCCACCCTCGCTGATTGTTTTCAGCCCGCGTCTCCTTCTCCCACAGTTGCTCCGACGGCCCGAAGCCAAAGAAGGGCCTTGGGTAAGCGTTATCTGTATTGCTGTAAAGCAGATGCACTGCCAGCAAAAAGCCGATCGAGGGGAGAGAATGAATGAGGGGGGGGGGGGGGGGGGCAGACAGAGCGTCCTCCCCTCCTTCCCTCCCTCTATCCTCCACCTGTCTCCCTCCATCTATCGGAGCCTGAGGGAGCGTCGAGGCCGAGGAGGAGCAGGAGAAGGAGGAGGAGGAGAGTTTTCTTTTTCGGCAGAAAAAGGAAAAAGGAGATCGATACCTCTAGTAATCGTCTTCTCCACGTTGACGTTTTCTCCGGAGGCCGTTTTAAGCGTCGGATGAATAAAGCTGTCACGGCCCATTCCGCCCCTCGTCCTCTAAACCCCCCCCCCCCCCCTCTCCCCCCTCCCTCCCCCTTCCCTCCATCATCCAGCCACCATTGGCTCGGGCGGCCTCAGACGGTGACTAATGGCGCTCTGCCATTGGCCGAGGCTGACGTGAGGGGCTGATGGATTGCCCCCCGTTGATTGGCCTCGGCTAATTAGAGACCTTCTGAGACAGGCTGATGAATGCGTTAGCGCCGCCCCCCCCGGTTCCCTCCCTCCCTTCCACCCTTTGGGGGGGGGGGGGGGGGGGGGGTTGAGCTGCTCCGAGTGATTTGTCTCAGGATGTTTCCTGCTTGTGTTTGCCACTAATTAAAAGTAGCTAATCAAATGATCAACATTGGCATGTCTGGGGGGGGGGTAAATTGTACCACAGTATCTTTGCTCTTCAGGCTCTTCCAAGCAACCAAACAACATTAATTGGATTAAATCTGATCGAGTGTGTTTTTGCGGTGACCGCTGTCTGCCTTCTCTGGTCTCTGAGGTTCTGTCTGTTAGACGCACAACCGATCATATTTAAGCGCTGTCCAATCTGTAACCTTTAAGTTATTTGTGCATGAGGAAACATAACACTTCATCTGATATCCGAGTGGTTTTCAGACATTGGGGTTCAAAGAATTCACTTCCCAAATTGCAAGAAATGTTGGTTGAAATAACAGATGAGAACAGATCAGAATCTGCAGATTTATCTTCATATTTGCTGAAGTTTGTTTCTGTTTTTTTTGCCAGGTGAATTATCTTTGAGTACCTTTTTAAATTAAATTTGGGAGCGTATCACATCACTACAACCAGCCGCCATGAAATCAAACACGTCTCACGTTCCTGAGTATCGTCTCTGCAGGAGTCACTTAGTGACCACCGGCACTGACAACTATTCTAGTTAACAAACATGAACACAAGCTGTGCAATTAACCCCAGCAAGTGTTTCCTTTCACCAAGTTCAAACAGGAAAGGAACAAATCTGACTCGGCTCAGTTGTTTCTGATATTGAAGAACACATGTTGGACTTTTAGATCCGATCAAGTCCCCAACTTTCTCTTGACATTTTCAGTATTTTTGGACATTTTACGGATTGCATTCGTAGGGATTAGTCGATTAAATGGAAAAAAAACAATACTATTAGTTGCAGATATAGAATCATATTTCTAAACATGATGATTTTTCAAAGCCATCCCCTGCACGGAATAACATTCTCGTGGACAGATAGGTCTGGTTTGTGTGCCTGTAAGCGTCACGTAACGGACGCTGGTCTTCTTTGTCTTCTATTTCGATCAGCTAGTCACCGATTTAAATTTGTTTTTGGCAAAGTTTCTGGAACCAGCCTATAAAATATCTTCTTTTAATTTGAGAGTAGAACTCCTCCAGTGCTGCCAATAACCCCCCCCCCTCCCACACCCACACCAATTCCCCCAAAAATGCAGAGGGCGTGACCTCAGGGTCGTCGTAGTTACGGCCATGGCGGCACGTGAAGAACTGATTTTCGAACCGAACAAAAGTCCGATTGAATCGTATAATTCTGAGGTCACGGCTCGTTCATGGGAAATACTTTTCCTTCTTCTCCGGCGTGTAAAAAGTCGAGGCCCAGTTTTTTTTTTTTGGAGATATGTATTTGAGCGATGACGTTCGTCGTCTCCGCCGGCCTCTCTGTCTTTTTATGTCCACATGCTCAGAGAGTTAGCCCCCGGGGGTTAGCATGCGCATCTGAGAGTCAAACAGAGTTTGCGGACTCAAATTGAAAACAGAGTGTTTTTCCCTCAGTACGATTTGGTTATTAGCAGATCATAAAGCCCTGATGACATAATGTGGTTAGCCCGGTCGCACTCTGGTTTACCAATCCCTCTCTCTCTCCCTCTTCTTCTCCTCCTTTCACCCTCCCTCGCTCTTTTGGTCGGAGTAGTGAGCGGTTGCATTCCTGAGCCGCCCGTTGCAATAACAGCGCAGCGCTTTAAGCAAACTCTCCTCACCGCAAAACTCCCTCCCTCCTTCCTCCTCTTCGGCCTCACAGCGCCTCCCCCCTCCATCCTCAAACGCTCACTCCATCATCTCATCTCCTCAGATCTATCTGGAGGCAGTTTCATTATTTCATTTTTAACCCAGTCGTTAAGAAGCAACGAGGGCCGGGCTCCAAGAGGCCTTGTTTCCGACCCACTGATAAGACAGAAGATCAGGGCAAGTGTGATTTCTTTCCTATCCTTCCTTCCTTCTTCCTCTCTTTTCCGTACCTCCCTTTGCCCACAAGAGGAGCTCCACCCGAGCTGCTTCACCAGAAAAGAAAAGAATGAAGGAAACGACGAGAGAGGGGGAAATGCTTAGTGCCTAGACCATGAAAGAGAGCCTGTGGAGTATTAAGAAAAAGACGAGAAGAAAAAAAAACACTCCATGGCAGGAGACGGAGGAGCCTGGGTCACACACACACACACACACACACACACACACACACACACACACACACACACACACACACACACACCCTCTGCTGTACTAGAAATGAGAGGGCCCCCACCGTCTCGCGTACAAAGTGGTGGAGAGCCGGGTATCTCTTCAAAGACCCCTGCAGCTTTCCCAGAAGACATCATCCGCGTGTCTAACTCCCACCAGACCCCGCTCCGTGTGTGTGTGAGTGTGTGAGTGTGAGTGTGTGTGTGTGTGTGTGTGTCGGTATTTGTGTGCACACACTTCAATGGTGTGATTAAGCTCCCAAAATTGGGGACAAATTGCTCTCAGGTGCAGATACTTTGGGATAAGATGATTTTCTTTTTTCTTCACTCGCTCTCCGCCGTTCAACCCAAACAGCTCGTACCCCCTCTCGTCATGTCTCTCTCTTTCCCAGCCCCCCCCCCACACACACACACACACACACACACACACACACACACTCTCACATCCTCCTACGTACTTACCCCGTGCCCCTCTTTTCATTCCACTGGAAGGACTCTCCACCGTAGGACGAGCGCGGGGCAGGGAAATGGCTCCGTGTCTTTACGAGTGTAGAATAGATTACTTCCAACCGGGCTCGGAAAGGAACTCCTCTTCAGCGATATCAAAGCCCGGTCGCTTCTTTTGTGGGGAGACAGAGTGGAGGAGCGTTTTTTTCTCCCCCTTTCTCTCTCTCCCTCTCTCTCTCTTGCTGACATAAGAGCTCCTTTATCCACCGGGTGTGTGTGTGTGTGTGTGTGTGTGTGTGTGTGTGTGTGTGTTCTTCGATAAGTTTAGTGGATTATTGTTAAAGTGGTGCTCGCGAGGCATTAAAAGCACATTGTGAGTGCAGCGCAATTACAATCAGAGCATGATAATAATACAACCTAATGTGCCAGTGTGTGGAAATGAGAGATTTGAACGTTGCGTTGGTCAACGGGAAACTTTATCCGCCGTTCCTGTAAAAGTTGACAGAGACCGAGTGATTAGTAATTGCTGTCTAATGTGAGTTTCAATTATAATTTTTTACATTACATTATTTATAAGCCGCCTCTTCCACACAGTATTCTATAGACTCTGTGTATCAAGATCACATGTCTGTGGAGACCCAGCGTTAATTGATTACATGTTACATACCACTCATTAAAACAGCAAATTACACTGCTTTCACTAATTACTGAACAGCTGATTTTATAATCATCATAACTTGACTTTCGTTACTAAACACAGATCCGTCAAGCGGCCCTTTAAACGGCTTCAACGCTGCATGATTTGTTGGAGGAATAGAAATCGACGACTGGATGTTTGAACAGCTAGCTTAGCCGATGCTGGAGGTGCTTTAAAGCTGCATTCTCTCTAGTGACCACCGGGGGGCGACTCCTCTGGTTGTATAGAAGTCTAGTCTAAAATGACTCTACTTCTCTCTTGATTTATTCCCTCAGTAAACATTGTAAACATGAGTTTATGGTCTCAATCTCTAGTTTACAGTCTTCTTCAATACAGCATGATGTTCATTTAGTACATTATGATCCATTTAGAGTCAAACAGACCATAAAGCAGGGGATGCTTTCGGTGGTCACTTCAGGTTGCAAAAAAACCAAGATGGCGACGGCCGAAATCCAAGATTGGAATGCACCCTCTGCACTCTCCACTATGTCCTTCCCCTCGACCCATGCACATCTTCTCCTGTTGCTGTTTAGTCACCCGCTGACCTCTGACCTCTGGCGCTGACACCCCCCCCCCGCAGATAGGATGATGATGGCTGCACTGTGTGGTCTGTTGCCAGGCAGAACAGACGGTCGTCTTCAAAGAGACTCTCTGTCTGCTTACCTCTAACCTCCCTATCTCTGCACTCAGCATCTCTCTCTCTCTGCTCTTTTATCGCCCTGCCTCTCTCTCTCCTCTAAGCGATTAGGAGCTATTGAGGAGCTGGAGTGGGAATTTTTTCACAACAGACGGATGCTATACTGTGTGGGCTGCGTGAGATAGAAGACATATACATTTCTATATTTCTATATATATATATATATATATATATATATATATATATATATATATATATACTTCCAGGGGATTGTTTTGAATAGCGGCTCAAAAGCATCCAGAGCTTGAAGTCTGAGTTTGATGTATTACAGCGTGAGGTTTTCATGCAGGGCTTTTTGCTCACTATACGTCAAAACACTGTTAGATGTTATGGATTCTTTCTTTCAGCTTTCTTTGTGCGGACGTCGTTTTGAGCTGCGGCTTCATTTTATCTCGGGTTTGTCTTTGTGTGTGTGTGTGTGTGTGTGTGTGTGTGTGTGTGTGTGTGTGTGTGTGTGTTTTCCGAGCCAGGTGTGTGTGTCTGGGACTCCCTCACTTCAGAGCCCCAAAAAAAAAAAAAAAAAGCTCAAAAAAGGTCAGATACCTCTCCACGGGGGCCGAGCCTCTTCTTCAGGAATCCAGATAAAGGCACCACCTGATCCCCCCCCCCACCACCACCACCCCCCCGAGATGAAAGAGGAGAGGCTCGTCGAAAATGACTTTCTCGTCGTTGCTTCAACTTTTAATTTCCTTAATTGATTTTCCCTTCCCGCAGAGGTAAGGGTTTGCGGACACAAAACTAATTGATTTCAAATTTTAATCCCTCTTACCGCTGAGCTATCGAGGGGCCTCCCTGCCATCGATCCTCCAATCCATCCAAACTCAATTAATGTGCTGGAGACCGATGAGAGGAGGAGGAGGAGAAGGAGGAGGAGGAGGAGGAGGAGGAGGACCTCGTCTCTTCGTAGGTTTTCATCCTCTCTTATTCTCTCCTCTTCTGCAGATGATGCTCATTCCTCTCCTGCATTTGCACTTTAATCCTGCAGCCGTGACGGATGCCGTCGTAAATCCATACGCCACATATTCAGCGATGTTTTGTAATTACTTTGTGTCATCTGCTGCGCTGCTCTATTTGTTTTCTGATATTTTGAATATGGGCTGAAATGTGTAGGCTGAACATACGCGGCTCTGTAAGCCCCGGTTACCGTTGCTCTGCCTGTCTCATAATAACAGATTTACCTTTCAAAATCATCATTCTATGGCCGCTGACAACAATGACTGATTTCATCAAGTGTTGCTAGCTAACTAAAGTCCAGTTAGCGGCATGAGATTGTTGGGAAAGCTGCCTCAGCTGTTTTTAAGATGAATACTATAGTGCTGTATTAACTGCTGTTTCAACTAACAGGTTCCAATGAAAACAGTTAGCATCGTCACACGTTTATGAGCACCAGTATCAGTATCAGCATCCGTTAGTTTGCTCTCACTTACAATCTTGTTTGGCTACTTTTAGGGCGACCATATTTTCAAACCCCCAAAAACCAGGACTCCACATGTTCCTCATGCGGGCTCTTACCACCGGTGTTTTTCATCAGGATTTCAGCGCTTAGCACACCTACAGAGTCCACCTTTCAACACCTTTGGACCAAAATTATGTTTCCAAAAGGCCACCAATACATAGTTTATTAGAAAACTCTCTTATAACACTAAACGCCTTTTAAATCTGCCACACACACACACACACACACACACACACACACACACACACACACACACACAGATAAATCAGTGTTGAATTAAAACGCGTGGTGCGTTGCTTATGTTTGAATATTGGGTTAGGTTGCAGTGAGTCGGACAGAGTGATAAAAACTAGTTCACTATTATCTTTTTGATAGTGGTGAAAACCCGGGAAGTTCGCTATTAACAGATTTTTATTGGGACCACATTGAAACCCGGGACAATCCCGGACAAACCACAATGTCTCTAATCATTGCTCATATTTCCTAAATATGAGCAATGTGTTTGTCAGGGGCAGCTGGAGTGCTGTGATTGGACGACGGCTGTTCTGGTTGTTTGTTCCTCATGTCCTTCTTGGCTTTCAGAGGGACGAGCATATTAAATAAAGACTAGAGGACGGATAAAAGACTCCCTTAACCCTTCGTCTCCAGAAGACAGAAACGGTCATCGGATATTGTTTCAAAAGCAATTGAAGCGTTAAGACCAGTGCCAGAACATCAGATCCCCAAAGGTGGAATCTGTTGTCACTTTGACCTAAATTGCTCTCTGCAGTCTGCTCTTGATTTCACAAAGTGAACCGCGCATGTTGTGTCCTTCCCAGTCACTGTAAACATGCGAGTGTGTATCCCGTTAACGGATTTGACGAATGTTTTGAAACGCCGTCCCTCCCCTCGATGATCTTTTTTGTCCTCATTATGTTGTGTGTTTTTTTTCTTCTAGCAGGGCTTCGCTTTATAGCCGTCTGAAGTCCTCGAGCGTTTTTTTGGCAGCCGTTGAGTAAAGTGAAATTAAACTCTGCCCTCTCTCTTGCACTTCCACTCAAAACTTCAAAAGGCCCCAAATTTTTGGCACCGGAAAGGCATTGAAATGAATTGTTAAAAATATCTTCCCTGCGGTAGTTTATGACGAACACTACATGTGTGTGTGTTTTCGGTGGATGGGGATGACATCAGAGCCTGGGGGGAGAAGATTTACGAGTGTGTGAATCAGGGCGTGATTATGGCCCAGATTTAGCGGTGTGGAAGGGAGGCGTGGCAGGTCCCCCGTACGAGAGCCTCGGGTCCAGCTGACCAGGCGGATCTCAGATCGATGATGATTTAACCGGCAGACGGTTCACGCTGAAGCAGGTCCGGGCCGGTTTCAAGGCTCCATCGCGTCCCTGAAAACAATCGTGGTAAATTTCCACACGGCCCTTATTATTTTACCTGACAACACAGCATATCAAAACTTTATTAACAGCTTTGATCCCGTTACGCTCCTACGTCTCATGTCCGAAAGTGTCGCCGCACATTTCCAAACAGCCGTTATTATAAATGTAAATATAAAATGACCACATATTGAGAATGTTAATGGTTACACTGTGGCTTGAAAACACATTAAAACTTAATCAAGCGACATATTACAAAAGATTCATTCACCAATGGGTCAAATAGCGACGCTTGGTCAGTGGCAGTAAGCTTCAAGCTATCACGCTCGAGCCTTACTTTGCAGATTTTCATATTTTGGTTGTTTAATTTGTTCTCATCACAGACTCAAATGACTGCACATGTATCTGGGCCTCCTCCCATCAAAAGCAAAACCTCCAGGTTTGAAAGAGAAATCATGTATTTATGGTGTTTATGACAGCGAGAAAAGTGGGATTCAAGTGTTATTGTTTAATTAACTGTTACAAATTATATTATCTTGTGAGTTAAAGGGACTTGTGTTTATATATATATATATATATAAGGAGTATAAATATTTATAAATATAACTCATTTTGCTACAAAAAGAGACACCGATTGCAGCGTTGCATTACATCCCAAATCAGTGCCTTGAAACAAACATTAGTAATTATTAAATTTAATAATTTAACCACAATGGAAGATTTAAGATTGCAGATTCAATTGTTTTAAGAAAATAAAACTATAACTAAAGTAATAAAACAGTTGTTTTTTTTACTGTCTGAGAATTGTGTGCATTTATTAGATCATTTCAGGTGACAAGACATGAGGTCACCAGCTCTTGTGTGTCTTACTTTGACTACAATCTAAGTTCTTCTACACTTTAGTGTTTAAAACGGTCATTATGGTTCGCCGTCTGCTGCTCATTTTTGTTAAACAATATTGTGATTGTGTCCAGTGTGTTGGCATTGAACCTGAAGCCGTGACGTTCCCCTGCCTGTTTGCGCTGCCAAACAGTGTGCGGAGTGTTTTTCTCTATCATACCCAGTTGACCTTTTCCCCGATACTGTTTGCATTGGTTGCAGTGTTTAGTCGTTTCACAACTTAATAACCGCTCAGGATCCAAGCTTTCCATTCCCGCAGTGTATTAGTTTTCATTATGCGTCCAATAGCCCTCCACTTACGGCCCTCTTTCTTCAGCGTAATACCGCTAAGGACTTCTTGGTCTCTGTGTGATATTTTCCAAATTATTCTGGGCGCCTGCCAAGTTGGCGCTGGCCATCCCTCTTCTCCTCGGTTTCTTTTTCGGCGATGGGAGCGACGGAGCTGATGGATTTGAGGCGGGATCGGGAACGACAGGGGCCATTTTTTTTTTAACCTTGCCCGTAAAAAAAAAAGAAAAAAAAAAAGTGCCGTCTCCGGGAACCATCCGCCGTCCCTGAAGGCTGACGGCGGCGCACCCAAAAAGATACGGGATGAAGAACGACAACAATAAGGCATGTGTGAAACCGTCGTCTGGGTTCAGTCAAAATAAGAGTGGACAGGCATGCGTGTGTTCACAGGTTTGCCTCCATTCCAAAAAAAGTGCGCTTTTTTTTTTTTTTTTTTCCCAGTCAGCCACCGTTCACACACTGATCCTGATTGCAGTTCCCATCATAGTTTGAGAGGACACCGCTCATATGGAAGCCATCAAATCATGGCGGGACGGAACAATTGGCTCAAACTGCGAGGGTGACGTTGATGGATTTATCACGATCCAAACTGGGAGAGAGTCGGGGGGGGAGGAGGGGGGGAGAAAATGTCATTCTGGATTCCAAAACTTAAAACAGGATGTGTTATTTTTCTGGCTGTATGTTGGCGAGAGGAGTGTAACTGAAGCAGGCCGACACGGGCACACGGGGAACGCTCTCTCCGGCTCCGACGCCCCGTTAGCAGAACCACTCCCGGGACCCCAGAAAACGAGGCAGGAGGAAAAACTGCTGGCGTTGCACAAAAAACAAACGACGACGGTCCTCGGCGCCGAGTGCGTTGCGAACTCTCCAGCGGTGACGATACCGTGGGCGTTCGCTGTCACGGTCAACAGACTGCGTATAAACAACACAGACTCCTCTACTCATTGGGTTCTACGTTGTATTTGGTATTCTTGGACGCGGTCGGCTGCAGTGTTTACACGAAATGCTTGATATTCAACATGACAGTGAACAAAATGCATGTTGCATTTCAATAGAGAGCGCTGATTCAAACGGGCTCTCTTCGGCCAGTTTGGCTCGGAATACAATGTCGAACTCATTACATGCCAATTTACTGTTTATACGACTTTCAGAGTTCTGGGCTTTGGAAAATTGTACCAACTTTCGTCTTTGTGTGCATGATAACTTGTTCATATAAATACAACAGAAAGTACTTAATAGAAAACATGCATTGCAAAACACCATTAAACAATATCGGACTTTTATTTTCTTTATCGCCGAGCCGGTTTGGGGGCTAAGCTAACCCAGCACCTGAGGCTAATCCAGGATGCTGATGAGTGATGAATGAAAGGAATGCACGACTGTTTTTGTCAGATTTTTTTGTCTTGTGAAGCATCGATGGACCGGACAACACTTCGTTGTGCAACCCTGTGTTAAAGAGTGACAAATAAATGATGCTAAGCTAACCATCTACTGGCTGTCGCTGCAGAACACCAGAGCGGTATTGATCCTCTCAACAAGCTGTCAGCAAGAAAGCAAATAATGTAAAATTTGCAAATTTTGCAAATTTTGTTTTAGAAGCAATTTACGACACTTCTGTCATTGTATGTAATTTGAATCACAGTATATATATATATATATATATATATATATATATATATATATCTTTTAAATTATTATTTCATGTTGTTCGCTATCAAGCCTCCCAAACCTATCTCCAAGCATTGAGTGGTCTGGAAAGAGCGAAGTGTGTCATCCCTGACTGACCTGAAAATGGCCCCTGGATAATGATAAAAAAAACGACACCAATATGCTGTGTCCTTGTGAAAAGCGGCCCCGCTGTGATGTGTTGTCTGATTTAGACCAGGCGAGAGTGAACAGGGGATCGGGAAGACATGAAGGCAAAGAGAGAGAGAGAGAGAGAGAGAGAGGACGAGTAAAGAGCCGGGGAGAGGGCTAAAAGGGCTGGGAGAAAATATGGGAGCTATCAACACTCACCTCGGACCCGAAAAAAAACCCCCCAACAAGAGTCATGATGAAAGCGAAAAAAGGCAGAGAGGAGGGGGGGACAGACTGACAGGCACAGACAGAGAGAGAGTGAAGGTTAAAATGACAGAGAGACAAGTCGGCAAGGGGGGGGGCGGGGGTGGACAGCTGCGATGAAAACGAGAGACTTAAAAGAAGAGACACAGGGAGAGACAGACGGAGAGACATCTCTGGCTATCAAACCCAGTGTGGTTTCACCCCGAGGGACCACCGGCGCACACGGCAACAGATAAGCTGAGCAGAGCAGAGGCAATAAAACAGACGTGAGGTATGAGCAGAGAGAGTCCGGGACAGGGAAAAAAGACGACTGATAGTGTCTCTGAGAGGTGGGGTGTGGGAGGGGGGGGGGTCTGAGCTGCATGTTTCCCATCACCGGCTGACAGGCCGGTGGCTCAGCAGTCATTAGCGCTCGTCTCTTAAAATGGAGGATTCGACCACGAGGACCACTTCCCTGTCCAAACACTGCCGTCTGAGCTGCCGGTGCAAACGGGGCCACGAACACAAGGAACACGCGTGAACAAGGAACACGCATGAAGCACGAGGGCTTTGTTCGGTGAGACCGGGGACGTTTCTAGACGTTGACTCTTTGCCTTCATGTTCTATGGTCATGTTTGGGGTGTGTGACGTGTCCCGAAGAACTGTTTTCACAGGAGACATATAGGTCAAGACAAAGCAGCTGGTGATATAGGGTCTGTGTATGCATTTGTGTGTGTGTGTGTGTGTGGTCGCCCCCTTAATGATTATTATGGTTTAACTCCCATTTCACGGACAGAGTCATTACAGCCCAGATTTTTCCATCCTCCTGGCAATGGAAAGGAAAACATATTCCCCTTCTGTCGCCTATTGCCGAGACCCCGTCTCTCGCTCTCACACTCAGAAAGAACACACACACACACACACACACACACACACACACACACTGTCAACAGATGACGAACCGGTATTTGGGGTTCGCACGGGATTCTATACGGAGAGAGAGAGAGGGGTTGCAGGGTGAGACTCGTGCAGATGAGAACGACTAATCTTAATAAAGACCACGGACACGTACACAAACACACACGGGGCCCCGCTGTGAGCTTCCACGGAGCCGGGGCCGCGCCGTATTTAGGGACAATCAATCACAGTGACAGGCGGCTCCTAGCACCTTGCGGGATATTTGGTTGGGGCGGGGTCAAAGAGAAATATAGGGGATTTCGAAGGGGAGGGGAGGGGATGGGGAGGGGAGGGGGGACTCGTGGTATAATCACTGTGACCCTTGACTTTTTTTTTTTTTTTTAGAGGAAGGCCGCTTTACGAAAACAGCTCACTGACATTGATCACAGCGTACTGAACAGATCATAAAATGCCTCAAATTGAGCTCCGGGGGTCAGAGGGCACCGGTAGGGACGTGTTAAATCCTGACCCCTGTACCGACGCTGCTCTTTGATGTCTGATTGAAAATCCACGGAGGGCCAAACGGGAGTTTAGACCCCCCCCCCCCCCCCATACACACACACACACACACACACACACACACACACACACACACACACACACACACACACACACACACACACACTACACATGACCTCAGGTCAGAGGTGAAACCGGAGGAGAGGGAACGTTACGAGATTGCTCGGAGAACGGGGCTCCAGCACATCTGCTGGCTTTATATTTCTGGGTGATTCTGACGCTTTACGGGGATCAGAGCTGCTCATGACGTCCATCGCGTATTTTTACATTACCGAATCTGTCTTTCTTTAACACGTACTAAAAATGATCGTCAACAACCTATTTTTTCACTGAGATGAGACATTGACGAGCTAAAAAAAAAAAAAATGTCCTTGGTACTAAAAGACCTTCTTTTTTTAGCTCGTCTTAGTTATGAAAAATAAGGTTTTTGGCAATAAAAACTATGACGCAGCAGACGGCTTCAATTTCAGTCAGCCAAGTGCGTCTCCATTAAGGGAGAGGCCGTGGGAAAATTTACACACAAGGAGCAGCGGCGGAACCTCCGCTGGTTATTTCAGGAGTTAAAAGTTTAGTTCCTCTGGCAAGTTTTTTTTAACCACAGCTTTTAGACTCGCTGCTTAAACATTACAGCGTGCATGGAAATGTTCACAAACAGGCCGGACGGACTGAAGCCTCTCCCGCGTCATTAAAGTAGGGCCTGAATCGACCGTGGGCGGAGGACTCCATCCCTGGAGAGCATAAGCGGTCAGTGGGCAAATCGCCGTCTGCAGACAGCTTTGTGTGCCGCCTCATGTATCTACGCTGTGGGGTCATCGGGTAGGCGCGACCTGATTGGCCGGCTAAGCTTGTGCAAATTTTTGCAGTGGGCGAATGCATGCTTGTGATTGGAGGAGGGTATTCCCCGTGGAGTCCAATAGAGGGCGGAGCTAAAACTAGAACTAGAACTAGAACTAAAACTAGCCTAAACCTATAAAAGGATAAAAAATGACGCGTTAAAATCGACACTGAATACTTTTCTAAGGTGTGTTCTAGTAAACTAACAAGCACCTTAGTAAATGTCTTTTTCAATACCCTGCTGTGTCGATACAGTAAGGTGATTGTTTCAATACATTACTGAAATACTGCAAAGAGCTGCAGCACAGTAACTCATTGAAGTACACCTTCTCATATCATAATCCGTGTCCGTCAAACCCACTGTTCATAAAATGTACTTACTGCCCATCAAATGATCGTCGTAGTGCTTTACGAGTGTCGATTAAACGCACGGGTAAGCATAATGTGAACACGAACGGCCGTTTGACAGTTCATTAACATTCCCTCTGATAAAACCCCCATGATGCACCGCAGACCGCAGTGTGTGTGTGTGTGTGTGTGTGTGTGTGTGCATGGCGCGATGTGAAGTGCTCACTGTGGTATGTCAGAACACGACGGTGCAGCTAATTGACTAGTCTTGACTGCTCCCCATCACCCCCACCTCCCCTCCACCACCTCCTCCTCCTCCTCCTCCGCCTCCACCCTCCTGCTTCAGTACGATCACGGTGGAAGTGGCATTACGGAGCAGAGGCCGTGTTGACAGAGGCCGAGACAGCACCCAGCACAAGGCCGACCTTTCACCTCTCCCACCCCCCCCCACCCCCCCGCCAAACCTGGCAACACAGGAAGAGAGCAAGGTCGCCCAGATGAGAGTGTCTGTCAGCACGCAGAGGGAATTGAAAGCGGGGTTCAGAGCAAGGGGGGGGGGGGGGACCAGAGAGGGACAAATCAGCAAAAGGAGGAACAACGAAGGGGGCGCATGCTGAATGAATCAGGCTCGTCAAACCGGCTGAAGCCGTTTCCTCCGGGAGAGTCCGACGGACTGCTCTCGTTTTTTGGGGGGGTTTTTTGCTCGAGATTTAACAGAAGAACAGGCCATAATAGAGACGGCCGCTTGATTTCATTCACATTGATCTTGCTATAACACAGATGACTGCGGGGGGAAAAAAAAAAAAAAAAAAAAACGAGGCCGGGGGAAGGAGGGATCTGGGTTTGATATACTAGCCGGCCGCTCTGCCTCTCTGGTTCACATCAGAGTCAGAAACAGTAATGGGCAAAGCAACACTGTCTGCTTTCTTTTGGGTGGCTCTGTCCGTCTCTCTCTCTCTCTCTCTCTCTCTCTCTCTCTCTCTCTCTCTCTCTCCTCAAACTTTGTTCCAGACACCGTCTCTTCGGCCGTGCTGTCGTTTAACTTTAAGTGCAGGCGGGCGTATGTTTAGATGTTTAGTGACGCGCCGTATGCGCCGTTAGCGGCGGCCGCTATTTTTTTTAAAATGCCGTTGGCTTTCGAACGCTTAGATGGCAATTTTGCTTGTTCCGTCTGCATTTGATGTAACGCTTTTGCAAAGCTGCTGGCGTTAAATCATTTGGTGCCGTGCCGTGCCTTACCTCATGCCAACGGACCCAAAAAATAAATTAAAAAAAAATCTGCGGAATGCTTCCAAAATCAACACAGCGAGCTGGAATTGAGCAACACTCAGTCTGTGTATTTTCATACTGTGTTTTAGGTGCCTTGTTCGAACCACTACTATTCTTACACTGTATCTGCAAGACCATTAAAGTCACAAGTGGTTCCATACAAAGAGTGCATGCATGTCTATTGTATAGAATACGGTAACATCGAGCGCATCTGTTTCTAGTAGCCGCTGTGATGCTGCGCAGACCTCAGTGAGCAGGAATGCTTTAGTGTCTTACAGAGAGGCAAATCTATACTGGGCACTTTCCCTTATCCTCCATATATACGCCCTTGCTGTATACATACTGTAAGCTTATGTGTGTTTACAAAAATCAGGGGGGGGGGTGGTTTGCATTGCTGCGGCGCTGTGATTAGATTTCCTGTATATGCTGCGCGCTACGGGAAGAAAGTGCACCGCTTCGATTTCATGCCCATGACGTGAGGTTAGGGGACGCCAAACGAGGCTTAGGAAGGGAAAACAAACCCCGCGCTGGAACCTGGACACGGGCCCCCCCCCCCCCCCCCCGGCATGGGTGCACACACATCGAGAGTCACGGAAAGGACAATGGCGGAGAAATGGGCCCCCTCCCATCTGTTGACCCGCATTTGTTTTCTATCTTGTTTTTGTTCCGCCTTCTCATTTCTAATTCATAGCCTCATTTAAGCAGCGCTCACAGAATGCCCTCGCTTTTGCGATTGTCTTGACTTCCATTTCACAACCTTGTCCCCGTGCCGTGCATGGTTTCCGAAGCCCACCCTCACGTCCTCAAAAACCCAACACAGAATGATCTACATGAAGAGGAGAGGAAGCACAGGGTGGGAGGTAAATCACCTCAGCGACAGCTGCCCTCTACTGTAGGTGTGGACGTGGGACGTATACCCCCGTTGACCTCGGCGGACGTCTGTTCGGGAGGAGACGCTCAGTCAGAGCCGGGGCTAATTGTCCTGTTTGTCTGCAGTCCTCTTATGTTTTCCTACCCGCTCTATTGCGGAAGAAAGCTCAAGCGCCGTGACCCCTGAAACCCCTCAAAGGTGAGGTCCCAGGGGGGGGCTGGATGAAGGCAGGACGGAGAGGGGTTGGGTGGGTAGTGGGGAGGTGGGGGGGTGGGGGGGTCGCGCTGCAACATGTGGTCGCCTTGTTTGGGGAGAGCCAAACAGTTTTTCTTTAATTGGCCGTGCAATCTACCACAGCTGGGATGCATTACAGGGGAGTATTCCTCCCCTGAAAGGGAGTGGCAAGACTGGCATGATGAGGAGGACGAGAGCCCAGGAGAAGCCGAGTCAAGACGTTGCTACACTTTAGTTGCGTTTGCGTGCTTCTTTAGTCCAAACACAAGCAATGGAAAACCTCACTGCCACAAATCCGCCGGACAATGCTTCCCTTCTCACCAACATACGTTCATATTCCTCGAACCTTGGCAAAAGCCGATGATAAAAACCGCATTAAGAGACGATCCTGACGCTTCAGTTTGTTGTGTTTCCTGCTGGAGGATGTAACAGGAGGAGGGCTTGTTGGACGTGTAAAGGCAAAGGGAATTCGGCCAGAGAGAGGCCGTTTTATTTGATGGGTGTCGGGGTGGGAGTGTACAAAAAAAAAAATCTGCGATGGTTTTATTTGAGTTTTTATGTACAACCTTTAGTGCCCGATGAAGTCACCACTCATGATCTGCAGTCTTCCAGGGAGTGAACTTAATGAGGATTTTGATATAAAATAGAGAATTTCTTCTTTTTTTGTCAGAGACTGAAAGAAAAAGCTACTGCAGCAAGAACACAATGCTGCAGAAGGGTTTAAAGATGACCATATCAGGAAACAATACGGCAGCCAACAACCCAATCTGTCCGAGTAACCCGTCTCTTCTGCTAGCTCGCTGTGTTTCACGCCCCATGCTTCTAAACATCTACCATGTAGGATACAACGCTGCCTAATCTATACGTCGCATTTGGAGTCTTTTTGTGCAATTGTATCAAAAATATTGCTTTGGAAAACTTTGCTACTCTTTTAAAATGCGCGTTGACGGTAAACTCACCGCAGCGGGCACCACAGCGCTAGTGTTAGCAGCTAATGCTAACGGAAAAGAACAAACCGCCTGTCCGAAACCCCCGAAATACTGAAGAGAATGGAGTGTTGACGACTTTTGGGAAACTTTACTTCGACAACTTCTGAGTGTTCTCAGAGTAAATCTGTTTCCTCGATGCTCATCCCAGGAGGACATCGCACGTGGGCAATCTTCCACCAGCCGCCTCTTGCCATTGCAATATGCGGACGACATTTCCTCCGGGGGTATTTCTTGGCCGTGTTTGTGCCGAGAGATGGAAGCGAATGCAAGTGAATTGCAGCAAACATCTTGAGGCCATTTGGACGGGATCAGAGGGCTAGAACAGTGATGGAGGGATGGAGCGAGAACAAAAAAGAAGGACAAAGAAAGATGTTTGTGTGAAGACGGAGACATTGAAGGGAGGAAAAAAAAAAAAAACTAAAGTGGGAGACACGTGAGTTGGCAGAGTGAGTATAGCCGCAGATACAGAGTACGGGGGAAATGGGATTTAGGGAATATATTGAGGAAAGTGGACAGATGTGGCCGGATACCGACAGCAGGGCAGGAATGTGCTGATAGACCTCGTCTGGGGGAAACGTCTTCATTTTACGCACTGCAAACAAACACACACACACACACACACACACACACACACACACACACACACACACACACACACACACAGCCGAGTGTCTCGCAAACGATATTGATGAGCAGCCGGTCCCCCCCCACCCCTCCACCCCTCTTTCCCACTCCGTCGCTACCAGCGTCTGGTGTTTTTTGTTTTTCCCGGCATTTTGAAAATGCTCTGTTTTTTAAAACAGGCGAGCGTTTACGCAAAGCATACCACAGCTTATCGAGGCATTCGCCCTCGCCGTGTCCTCTCCTTTATTGGATCGCCCGTCGAGTGGGCATGCGTGACATTCCCAGCTGTCTGACTGTATCCCTCTGACAGCGGAGTGTGTGTGTGTGTGTGTGTGTGTGTGTGTGTGTGTCTGAGTGTGTCTTGCAGGCCTCGTGCGCCTCCCAATTTCCTGTGTGCGTTTTGCAAAAGCCCGCGCGCCACTGTGCTGCTAATCTATCCTCGATGTGCTGCTTTGGCTGTGCAGGTGTGTCAACAGCAACGTGTCAAATCCGTTTACTTTCTCCTTCGTTGTTGTACGACGAGAGAGAGAGCGAGAGAGAGAGAGAGAGAGAGAGAGAGCTCAATGCCTCAATGAGTCGGCGGATGACTGAGAATGAGAGCTGACAGGTCTTTGAGTGTGTGTGTGTGTGTGTGTGTGTGTGTGTGTGTGTGTGTGGCTGGCAGGCTTCCTCTCTATTACCCCGGATTGATTAAGGAAGTGCTCAAGCTCCCACTTAGCCATCACCACTGACACCGAGGTGACCGTCTCATCAACGGACGGAGAGAGACAAGTGGGGAGGAAGAGGGGAGAAGGAGCGAGCGAGACGGAGGACGGAGGAACGAGAGATATTTCCTCTAATCAGTACAAGAGGGACCGTCTGCCGCAAACTTGCTTCCCACTAAAACGTGAGACGGGTCTGACGGTCGTGACCGCGTCTCTCTGCTTCATTTCGTCTCTCTTCCCTCCTCCGTCATCTCATCCCTTCGCCCCTTGCGTCTCATCGCTAAGCCCCTTCATGGAAACTTTACCTTCAATTAAGTGATGTGGGAATATAATAGTTCCCTCATTCTCTCTCCGTCCCAACCCCAGCACCGGCCTCAGCGGACGTCTGCATTCTTAATCCTGACAACTTTCATTAAAACCGGTGGGATAATCCACAGATTTCCGAGGGAAATTCCCGAGGATGTGCTCTTTTTTTCCCCCCCTTCTCTCTCTCTCTCTCTCTCTCATCGCTTTCCTCCCGACTTTCCTCTTTCGGGGTCTAACGTTTCGCTTGACTCCGCGGGAGCAGTGTCATTTACATAGTTTTCCCTAATCTTCCATAAACCCCCCCCCCCCCCCCCCCCCCCCCCCCCGTTTGGGATAGAGAGTCATGGCCTGACGGGATGGTTCCCTGGGAGTGAAAACGGCAGGCGGATAGGCACTGGCGGCAAAAGAAAATATTTCACTTGGGATTTGATTACTCCCGGGCACTTATGGTTGAAAATAAGCACGGATCCCGCGGTGAAACTATCCAAATAAAGTGAGGGGAGCATCAATGTTTTGAGAGCACACATGCAGCGAAGATTCTCGCCTCAGTGCTCTGTGCCTGTTGTATATTTTCAAATGACTCCTCTTCGGCTTTGGGGGCTTATTGAAAAGGATGGCGGTGAGCCAAGTCAAACCTGTTAGCGCAAGAGATCCTTTGACCTCCATTAGGCTTGTCAATATTATTGTGGTCAAGTTCAGGTGTTGGGTGTCGCCGAGTGTCTCAGTACCGCAAAGCCGGGGGGGGGGGGGGGGGGGGGGGGGTCACGGTCGGCGGTTTTGGAAACGATGGTCAAGCGCGTGCGTTTGTTCACGGGGCGCTCAACGCTAAGTAGAGGTCAGGACTTTGGACGGTCCACTTCTTAGACGGTCCGACACCTGCTACTCGTCAACACAGAGCAGAGCAGAGTTTAAAATGGCAGCTCTGTACGCAGATCACGGGACTTCTTGGAGGGCAAATGAGTGGAAAATAACTTAAAAGTAAATCATAAGAGGCTACCAGTAGGTCCTCTCGCTTATAGCCAAGCTCACATCTGTATCACAGATGTATTGCGTCATATCGACAACATCTTTGATCACTGCGTCTGACAAATTTGGCCTGTGAAGGATATATGGTCTAGGAAGTACACGGTGACTCCTCGCAGTCCATTGTTTGTGGTCTTTGGCGAATAAATCAATCTCCTGCCACACTGTTTTGAGATCTGTCGGACAGTTTTATTGAAGTTTTCTGCCCTTAGCTGCTCCTATCTCAGCAGTGCACTGTCTGATCACCGGCCAATCCAATTAAGTTATTATTTAAAGTATTTTGTGTGTTTCAAAAGGAGGAGATACAGCTGAAGCTATGCGTTTTTAAGCGGAAACATTTTAGAGTGGATGTAGCCTCAACGTCTGAATGCGGCCTGGTTTCGCTCCCGGGGCGTCATTATAGTGACGGCGAAAGGTTTTTGTCCAAGCGGCAAAGACGAGTAAGGACGAGACGTTGTGTCTCAAACTAGCAAAATGTTAGAACTATCTGACGAAAATCGAAGGAGCCTCAATTTTCTCGACAACGGTTCATTCGATCTACTTCTTGGCGGTTGTATTTCCGAGGACCAAAGGAAGTTCGAGTGCGAGCTCCTGACATCTAATGGGTACATAATTATCAGTTGTGCGCTATGTACACACTGTGGTAGTGTAACTAGAAGGAACCCCAATGAACTGCTACACCGCCAAACAGATGGGTACATCTCGCTCTCTACAGTAGAGTTCAAGAACAGACAAAAGAAAGAAAGACTGTAGATCTACTGGATCTAAAACCATTCATCAGATTGTCCTCACGCTTGGCGTCCGTATCGCTCTGGACCCGAGGAAGCGCAGCGTCGAGTGCGAGGGCGTTTGGATGCGCGGCTCTCCAGAGAAATACCAGAAGCCGATGCGATTGGCCGGCTCCAAACAGGTTTGGAACCGGCACTGCACTACTAGTTATCAAAATTATAAATACCAACTTATATACTTCCCAGTTTCTCCATACTAGTCGCTATGGACACATTCCAGATGGTAATGCATTGGTGGTAATGCACAACCCAAACTGTGACTGTACAAACGTGTTTGGATTAGCATTCTCCTTCTGACATTTATTCTCGTCTCTGTATTTCTAATCCACAGACAACCACGAAGGCTACATTCGTGGTCCGGCACGGCTCGCTAGGTACTGACAATGGAAATGTACTACAAATGTCCCCGGCCCCTGGACTAACATGTGGAGGACTGGTTTCTCTCCAGCTGATGACCCCCGCTACAAATGTAAGGGCACTAATGGAGATCGCACCGGCTACAACTGCCCCGCACGTATTCCACCCACCTGCATGCTGGAAAAATCGTGAGAGCACAACAACAGATCACTGTTTGGGAAAGGCCGCGTGCCGCGTTGCACGACAACGACCTCCCAGTGAAAGGTCTGGGATATCACGTGAAATCATAGGGAAGTAAAAAAAAAAAAAAGTACCAGGCATGCTTGTTACCTGGGTTTTCCCCTCATGTATCAGCTGTCAACATGTCTGAAAGTTCCAAGATTTTCTGGGGGGGGAATTAGTTTGTCTTTAAAACAACCACTTGGTTTGTTTCTCCATGTTTCCAGATGTTTTAGACATCGCGCATAAGACAGATGTCTCACTGGCTTTTTGTATTTGGTGTCACACATCCTTTTCTATTGGTCCTCATTGTTCTACATCGCCCCACTTCCTCCATCAACAGTACATGTTGGACATGTGTTTCACGTTTGATTTGGCACGTAAATAAATAAGATGCTTGGCCTCGAGGGTTTTGAATCTCGGCACTTGGCCCAAATGTGTGTGTCCCCCCCCCCCCCCCCCCCCCCACCACCCCCTTTCCCGATTTTGGTCCTACTGTCTGCAGCTCATTTCACTTGACCCCCCTTCACCTCTCCGCTTGCTGTCGATAGATTTTTTTTTTCTCGGCCTCTGCCGGGAAACAACCTCTCTTTCTCTTTACTTTTTGGTTTCTTCCATGACGCCGTCATATTGTAAATGTAACTAATATGCCCTCATTAGCGAAGGATGATGGGAACTATTGGCGCACGCAGGAGAGACAGTGCGTGGAACTGTACTTGGAAGCACACAGTAGGTAGCTGAATAGTGATGCACTGCTGAAATAATGAACTTCCAACGGCAACAACACACACACACACACACACACACACACACACACACACACGCCAACACACAATTCCAAATTCATGACCCTATTCACTCCTTGACAGGCAGAAAGACAGACGGGTTTTACACCACATGTTTGTGATTTCTGCACCGTAATAAAACTCATTTTTATTCCTCTGTCTTGATCTTAACCCAATCCTGCGCACGCTAATATGTCCAAGGTTGCTCATAAATAATGACACCATCGGAAGTTTAAGTGTAAACACTCCTCAGTGTGAGCCAAGTATGGGTCTGTGTATGTGGCCACTCTTTTTATTCAAATCAAGCTTTGCAGTTTAGTAGACAATTTAGTAGAAGGCAATTTTTTTTTTCCCCACAGTTTCGACGCATTTTCATCCTGGATGAGTTCACTTTCATCCTAACTTCTAACAGACGCTCGGTGTCACTAACGCCCTGGATAGTCCAGCACGGCAAACTACGGTCACAGTCTACACGGGGGGTTAACGTGGTGAATTCAAACAAACAACACCTCACGCTCACTCTCGCCTTTCACTCGGTGCAGTTGGAATGGTAGTGTCAATCGGGTGACAAGTGTTAAAAAAAAAATAAAAATCTGTGCCGACTTTAATTATCGTATGAGCAACGGCAACAAGCTTCATAAGCCGCATGTGAACTGTGAGCCGATTGCTCAGTTGTAAGAAAGTCGGCGGTGGTAGGCGGTGGTAGGCGGTGGTAGGCGGTGTTGGTGGTGGTGGCGGCAGCGGCGGCGGCGGCCCTTTGCACAGAATCTTGACACAGAAGGTTCGTGAGCGGTTAACGTCGTGAAACGGTGGCGGTTAAGGTTCAGGCAACAAAACCACTAGGTATGGGTTAGAAAAAACATCATGGTTTTGGCTTAAAATAAGTACGATTGTAACTCAAGCTACGGGCGTAACGCCACGTGGCGTCACGTGACATAACGTCGTCAGTAAAAATAACTTTCAAGCGGCACACAAATGCCAGCTCTCCCTGAGTAAAATACCGGCGTTGCTTTTGGGTTTGACCCGTGCGTCGCCCTCCTGCCATTAGCGGACCTTCTCACATTTTATGCCACGTCTGTCGCTCTAAGCGTCTATTAATGACGCTGACGGGTTTTGCGTTGGAGTAAGTTAAAAGTCTGGCCCAAGCGTCAGTATTCAACGCCCTGGAAGTGACAACAAGCTGGTCTTCTTGTGATGTTTTTTAAGTAACCCTGGAAGCATGAAACAGATAATACGCCCCAGTCCTTTTGTGAAAGTATCTCTGCCGTACAATAACCATTCGTTGATATAAATGCATATCAAAATCAAATATATAGTCTGTGAGTCAAGCCAACGCTCTTGTTCCATCTCCCCTCTTTTAAACATTCGTAAACTGATTAAAATGTAGGATTTTTCACGTCTACCACGTCTACCATGTTTGATAATGATGCAGCGTATGTCTTCTTTTCCAGCAAAAATCCGTGTCTACGTGGCGTCCTCTGAAAGAAGACGTCCAAGGCTATTCACTCGTTCCCACTTGTGAGGCCAGAAAACGCCGGGCCTGAACAAAGGCCTGGGCCGTAAACAGAGCTCTCTGGGTTTTAAACATGTCATAACTACAGCGCGTCCATTTGTCATCATCTAGCAGCGTGTGGCCCGCTGGAACACAACGCGCTGTAAATCACACATGGCGCGTAATGGTACAAGAGGTCCAAACACAGACATCATACATGTAAGACAGATGGGCACAGCGGAGGGGGACAGGAGACGTTCATCGGCCGTAATGCTATCTGTCTTGCGGTAAATGAAGTGCATCTTTTTGAATACAGGGGTTGTGACTCACTTTTGTGTTTGCTTTGCGCTCTTGAACCTTTTTTCTGCTGAACTTGCTGTACAGCCCCCCCCTCCCCATCTGTCTTCCTCTTGCCTCTACAGTAAGTAGAGCCAAAAACCACAGAGGGGTCAAGCAGCATCATACGCGTGGATAACCTCAAATGTAAATAAAGTGCTGCGTGGGGAACATCTGATATGAGGACTGAACAGGGGTTTGTGTTGATTTCTTACAAGGACACAATAGAACGCTTAGAGGAGTGAGGAACCACTTCAAAGCAAGGGGAGGAACACAATACAAGTCATTAAATAAAAGCACTTTGTTGTGAGTCACGCTGATGGAGATCTTGGAGTCTCCACCGCGTTGGTGCAGAGTTCACCTCAAATGTCTTTACTCTATACTTTAACGTGTGACAGGTACAAATATATAATTGTTCGTTTCAAGTACTTCTAGCAATAGTTGCTGAAATCAAATGAATTATTTCAGATGTTAAGGGTTTGTTGATGTGTTTCTTGATTTATTGTGGAACACCCATGATATTGACACATTATCACCTGTAGTTGTGTTTTTGTCCACTCGACAAATAACCACCGTCCTATCGGCTCTGTTTTGGGGGGGGGGATTGTACGGAGCTTTTTCACTGCCGTAGACAAGGTTAATGAGAGCCCGGAGACTCAACCAAAACAGCGGTTGCGAGGCATTAAAGTACTCGTGGAGCGCAGACCTCCGGCAAAGGCCACGCCCTATCTCGCAATGGTAACGCTCCATAATTCATTCATTCATGTGCAAAATCATTAGCAATATCAATGTATGTATGTGCAATACATATATTATATGTGCAATATAAATACTCTGCAGTACAAACACTTCATACTTCCGACCTCATACAGTGCAATGATGTGTATTATATTGTATTTTTAGCTTTTGTTGTTGTTTTTTCCGCAATTTACTTATTCATTATACTTTTACTGTTTTACTATTTATTGTATTTGTTTTGTTTTTTACCGATGTCTCTTGTTGCACTGTACAATTTGCTGGTGTAATCCTGCCAGTTTCCCCGCTGTGTGTTTAATAAAGGGTCATCTGATCTTATATTGTAGTGGGTTCTTCCTTGGGCCAAGCTCCACCCTTCCACCAATTTTCATGAATATAGGGCCGGTAGTTTTTTCGTAATCCTGCAGACGGATGATGGCGCTAGATGAGAAATAATGTGATTACGTCTCACCTTGATGGGGCCGTCTGTGTACCGAGGTTCACGGCTAGCATGGCTAAACGCGTTGAACCTCACTAGTTTTCCCAAAGTGTAATCACAGGCCATCGTCAAGCGAGTGAGTTGAACTGACAGAGTTATGGAACCACATCCACTAAATGTGGTATTGATCAGTCTGAAGCTCGACCTGAGCCAACGCTCTCGCTCTAAACAAGCTGCTTCACCGGCTCCCGCTGAAGAAAAGCGCCGTCGCCCCAACATAGAAAGCCGTCATTTCTACAAAGAGTGAGTGAAACGAGAATCGTGAATCAATCCTTCAACGTCGGCAGAGAGATCGAAGAATCCATTCAGAGAATCGTTCTCCGTCTTTGGACTCTGAGACACTGCGGTGGTTTCAATGCTGGAGCTGATGCTCGCCAAAGGAGAGAGGGATTTCACGAGGTAAACTTTTTGCACTCGGGGCTCAGTGACGCTCATATGTTTTGACTACATTTCTAGTAATAAGTGATATATATATATATATATATATATATATATATATATATATATATGTAGGGCGTTCCATACGAAACGCAGACTTGCGGCATGCGGTGGTAATACCTCCCCCTCCCTTTGCTCGCTTCTCATCCCTCCCTCTTGTCCTCGTGTTCTTCTCTTAACTGCAGCAGGTCGGTGTTCTGCTGACAAAGCCCATTTTGGACTCCCATGGACATAATGTTAATAGGAGACAGACTGCTCCCCTCTCCTCTTCTCTCCTTTGCTCTCGTCTCTCTCTCTCTCTCTCTCTCTCCCCCCTCATGGATCCCACAGGATAACCTGGACTGAGGCAAAGAGGGAAGAAGTGTGATGGACTGTCTCCTACACAATTATCAGAGGTGGTCTGTGCACTGTGGCTGAAAAACTCAGTGCTGACATCGTGCCAGAATGCACACACACACACACAAAATGACTCACTTATACACACTTAGATGCATTTCAATATACACCAACGTGATGCCTTCAAGTGCTTGTTGTGAACTCCTACACCTAATGGGAATGTGGCTTTGCTGTCTTGCGGTAAGCGCTTTTTGGAAACAGTAACAAATAGATCTTGGAGCGGTTTTATTTTAGAAACCAAACAGCACAAAGCCGCTATAGTTTCCGGAAACTGAATGAAAGCAGGAAAACGTGCATAAAGGATATCATGTGTACTCTATTGTGAAGGAATACTAATGCTAATAGTACCGGTTATTCGTAGGAATGCAGTATACCCGTACAGTAGTACAAAAATACATAAACTCTCAGGACATTCTCACTACCAACTCATCAAATACCAGGGCTTGGTCAGTGGCCCTAAGGATCCCTAGGTATCCCTCTGGTGTCACTTTTGGACATGTCGGGGACGGCGTGGCGGCTTCCACTTGTTATATGCACAGTGTCTTTTCAAAATAAACTTCTGTCTTCGCAGGATGTTAGGTTTTCGGCAACAAAAACCACTTTGTTAGGTTTAGAAAATGGGTGTGATTGAAGTGGACTTGACTGACTAACTAACAACTCTAACGTGACTAGTTCGACACTAGCTAGTTAATATTCAGTGGCTAGACTAGCAACTCACGACACTCGGAACGCACGAGACTAGCGAGTGACAAAACCAGCCACATGACAGCATCTTCTGTCTCCTGGAAGAAAGTCCCGTGTTTGTTTCTTCAAAACACACCGAAGCCACTTATGTTGACAGAATGTTTTCCTAACCAGCCACTTCCTCCAGTCGTACGGATAATGACTATCTCTGAAGCAAATATGGATGTAGTGGCAAACTGTGAAACCTCTTCAGAGGGTTGGTGCGGATAAAGAGTCTGAATATGACAGCAGAGACTTTGGGTCTCATCGCTCACACCAACAGTGAATTATGACTTCTTTTAACCATGACCCGTCCCAAACCTTAAAGCTGCACCAACCAGTTTTTTTATATTAACAATGGATAGAATTATATGAATAGGTTACAAAACCAAAATGATCACCCAAGTCTGTAATTCCTCAGTTCCTCCCAGACTTTTAGCGTCTTTCGGCCCATTGTTGTGGTTTCTCTACTGTTTTCATTTACTGCCACCGCTCTCATCAACCCTGTTTTTACGACCGCATTGGACAACTTTTTTCAGCAAACGAGCTCTGATGAATTCACCCACTTTTACGCCACACCTCCGGTACCCAAACGGCAAAGTTTAGCGGCTAGCTGGAGAACATGGTCGAGCATTTAGCGTCTAAAGAGTCAAAAAGCCAGAGCCAAAAAAGGAGACAGAATGTTCAGATGCATTCATGGATCCAATTTAACGCTCCGTGTTGCTCCATGTCTGCTGGACATTTGCCAAATCAACTTTACGAGGTGAAAACGTACTGCAATGCGTTTACAGATTGTGGAGCTGTCCCGAAATGGCCAAAGAAATCAATGGATGCAGATATAACCAAGTCGTTTTAGATAGACCTCAGAAAACACTCCTAATAGTCGCTGACAAAGACCGTTCACTTTATTCTGTCACTAGTTGTCCTGCACGTTTGATTGAGCCGTTTCGTCTGGATTTGTCCACATACATGTAGATCTGGATGAGCCAAATGGTGCAGAGTAATGCATGTCAATGCACCTGCACCATCCAGAGTGAGTGCACCACACAGCTCTAAAAGAAAGACCAAAAAGAGACCTATTAACAACACGTTAGTCTTTGTCTGTTTGATCCATAATCACTTGAGATTATGGAGCTTTTTTATGTTTTTCCCCAGCGACGGACTCTAATTGTTTGAGAGAAACACCCCAAAACAACAAAAAAAAACAGCTTGTCTTTAGCTTCGTCCCTCCCTCTGAATTGCAGCCGCTTCCAGATCCTTTCCAAAAACCTTTTCGCACCAGAGTGGGAAATTCCAACGAAAACCGTCACAGCAGGGAAGGGGCGTCGGGCCTTTTCGTAGCACAGAGTTGTACGTGTGTGTGTGTGTGTGTGTGTGTGTGTGTTGAAATCTAAAAACAAGCTTAAGCAGACCCCAATTCCACGGCTCCCGACCATAATCCCCTTAAAAGTGTTCGTTAAATTTAAAAAGGAACTGTTTTTTAAATGACATTCCAAATGAGAAAAACATCACCCAAAGAAAACTGAGTGATGGGGGGGGGGGGGGGGGGGGGGGTCTGTGCCATATTGTAGTTCCTTTAACGTATCTCGCGTCGAGCAGATGTGTGAGTGGGCGAGAGCACAAGAGGAGAAACTGAAAAGAAATTGTGAAAACCCCCCAAAAAAAACAATAATAGTTATTTTCGGGCCCTTCTTTTCTCGCCAGCTCCTTTTACCAAAGCTTCTTCTTTTTTTTTTCCCGCCCCGAGTGTTTTACAGCTCGACCGGCTGCCAAAAAGTTTCTTGGCCCGCTTCACAATGAAGCTGAACAGAACCGGGCTCAACGGGCGTCCTGGGAGCAGAACAACACATCAGGTCCAATTAAGATCAGTGGGCGGAACTTATTGTAACCTGCGACACACACTCACACCCCGGGTACCACAGACAGCAGAGAGAGGGGGCTTTGTGAAACGCGTTGGCCCGGCGTGCAAACGGAAAGTGAACCGTCGTAAAATGTGATTGGTGGTTGTGTGGGGGGGGTGGGGGGGGGGAAGGTTGGAGGTCGTGGGGGGTGGGGGGGGTCGCAAACACTGTGTTTGTGGGTTAGCCCGTCTGTGTTCCCCCAGTTGGTATATTCAACATGCTCGACCTCCGTGTCTGCAGGCCCGCAAAACCGAGACTAATCAAGCCAATTCACGGCCTACGAGGCCCATGGGAAATGGAGCTGGAACTGTAATAAAAGATTACATGAATAAAACAACTGTCCTGTCTTTATCGCGGCCCTTTCAGCTACTAAGAGGGTCATCTTTAAATACTGCGGGAGTTTTCAACAGTACGCTCTGTTCTCTGTTCCTCCGACAGGAAAAAAAGAAAAAAAAAAAAAAAAGTGTTGCTTAGGAATTTCAGATATTGTGAAAGAGTCTCATGTCTTCTATGTCCACTATGGGTAAAGAAAACAGAAACAAAATCAGGCTCATGGAAACAACGGAGACATTCCCCTGAACCGGGATACTAAATATACTTTGCTTGCTTAACGCAGCTCATGATTTTGGAGAACGGTGAGTTGAACGTGTCAGTTTTGCAACTAATCTGCGTGTTCCTCACTTCCTCGTTCTCACAGGACTGCAGTTGTGCATCGCGGGAGCGGAGATGTTCCCTGGAGAGGACGCAGAGGACGCAGAGGACGCAGAGGACGCGTTTTCTGTTTGCGGATACTGTTCCGTACCCTCGACCCCGGTTTTTCAATGCACAGCTAAAAAAACTCAATTATGAACGTGAAATAGTTCATTTTAATTTGCGCAACACCGATTATAAGGAGGCAATCTAAGAAAATACAAGCTGATTTGTCCCCACTGGAGATCGGAGACTTGACCATTGTTTGTTTCACGTCATCTTGCGTCTCCCTCCCCTAATGTCCTGTCATCTCTAGATATAGTATTCTTTTGTATATGTTAATTCATTTGTGACTGTAGTTTGTAGCAAACGTTACTCAACCGACAGAGGAATGAGGTCCATCGGGCTTCGGCTACACAGACAATAACTATTAAGGAAATAGATCGCTGGTGTCTGTCTTTTAATGAGATTCATTGACCACAATAAATATATAGAATGTCTCAAGCTTCATCCTAATGTGTTGAGTTTGGGGTTTTGATTAAACATCGAAAAGGTCAAACCATCCAAGTCGGTACACCAGAGATATATATATATATATATATATATATATATATATATATATATATATATATATATATATATATATATATATATATATATATATATATATATATATATATATATATTTAATATTCATTAATGTACTTTAGGTTGCGTACAAACAGAACCAGGGATGTCAATCATGCTGTACTTTAGCAGGAATAGGTATTTTAAGGAAAACAACTGTTTCCTTATTTTGTTCAGAATGCGATGATATTAGATCATTTGACTATTTGCTATTATGTTCTTGCACAAGTACAGTATGCACATCATGCATTTAATGGTGGCATTAGTGCGATCGCTGCACTCCTCTGGTGCAGACAGGCGCTCCGTCGGGTACTCGTCCGTGTCGCCCTCCCCGTTCTAAAAGAGCGATGTCTTTATCACGGGCAGAGAGGTGGAGCAAATGGAAAGAGAACAGAGAAAATATGACAATGCTCACATGAAAGGGAGGCCTTTCAAACTCGGGGGAGACATGAAAGACTCTCTCTCCTCCCCTCTCTCACTCTCTCTCTCGTCTCTGCCTCCTTTTGTTCCCTCTCTACCTCTCCTCCTCCCCCTCTTCCTCTCGCTCTCATAATTGTACATTCAGACTCAAACTGTGAATGCTAACAAGGCTTTTAGCCACACTGAATTAATGTATCCAGTGCATTTCGCTAATGTGCTACCTTTCAAATGTCACCTTTTATGTTGTTGCCGTGAATACATCTCAGCTACTGTGCATGGATTTTTTTTTGGGGGGGGTTTGTTCAGCTCAAAATTGCCTTCGGCTGCTTTGCAAAGTTGGTGATAAGACATCTTGTTCCGTTCCTGCTGGTAGCGGCTACAGCAGACTGGTCCTTATTACTATAACATGCATCAACTGTAAATAAGCTGCCGATTTCTGTTTGAGGACGCAACAGTCTGCGTTTTTCATGAATGTTACAATTTTCGTCGTAGCTTTTGAGGATCTAGGTTCTATAATATTTCTTAGGTGGGTTTTATATCTATAATATTTTGGCTCCTTTATGTAAATGAGGTGGACAAGATGTTTATTTAGAACAACCTGTCAATATAACACATTGCAATGCAACGCCACCCACACACAAACACAAAGTAGCAACACATACATGGTTTTTACAGCAGTTTGGGCTTTTCTATTGCATTGCATCATTAAGATGTTTCTGTCACTAAAGTCACATCGTGAAGTGATGGAATGGAGAATGTTACTTATTAAAGCAACTAGGAGGAACTTTCCTTTTGCGTTGCTTTTGGCGGTCCCTGTGGACAAAAGCGGTAGTGTTTCCGAGCACCAGAGTCCCTTTAGAAAACCTCTTATTTTGCTGCAGCAGGATCTGACAGTCTGCCCAGCGGAGTCCTGGTTCTGGTTCTCCCGTGCCTCCCTCCCCTCCAGCGGGCCCAGTAATACGGCCCGGGTCTCTCCTTCACTCACATTCCGATGCTTCTAGTCTTCTAGTTTTCTGAGTGCCGCCACAACAAAAGCAACCTACACTCAACGCTGTGCCTGTGCAGAAGCCGCTGCAGTGTCTCGCTAGGTGAGAAAAGAGTAATGGCAGGAAGCCGCACCTTGTTTGTCACCTGTGTCCACCTGTTGGGGAAACTTTGAGGCCCTCAGGGCTCCACGTGATGAGTTCAAGGGTCAGAACGAGCTAATGAGGGACTAGAAGGTCATAGGTGGAATAAAAAAAAGGCCTCCTGATGAAGGCGTTTCTGTTGTTGTAGCTGAGCTTGTACGTGGGAATATGCACCGTCAGGGTTAGGATTTAATCAAAAAGTAAAACGAGAAAAAGGGAGAAAATGAGATGCAGACAGCGACTGTTTCAACATCTTTACACTGAGAGGTGAGCTGGGAAAAGATGAAGGCGGGGGGGGGGGGGGAAGAGAAAAAGCATGTTTTAATCTTTTGATCCCTTCACTTCCCATCAGGTCTCATATCAAACAAATTACCCAGAACGCACCCCTGCACACATCAGTCTCATTACCCATCTCCCCCTACTCGGAGACACTGGGTAAATAGCACTGTCTGTGGGGAGACGGAGAATCAACAACATAATGAGACTGCTGATGATGAGCTCGGTGTTTGTGTGTATGTGTGTACACACACATACACTCAAACATGCGCGCGCGTGTGTGTGTGTGTGTGTGTACATGTTGTTTAAGTGCTTTGCTAAGAATTCACTTGCTCGGATCAGAGTTTGATTTAGCCCTGACTCGAGAGAGCTGGTGCGGACTCAGGATGGCGTGAGAAACGCACTGCAGGAAAATATCAAGAAGCAAAAGCATTAATTTATTCCTAACTTGTTTGTCAGTTGTAACAGAAGCCATGTGGCAGAGTTGCGCAAGATATTTGGGGCGGTTAGAGATCTCGTATTTGATGGGGACCAAGGTCCCTGAAGTCTAAGATTTAACTGTTGGATTCTTGTATTATGTCGTATTTTTGTCTGAGGGAAGGATAAATTAGGTGTTTTGATGTGACAAAGGAGGACTGTGTGCATTTCCTGCAACTGGATTAAATTAAATATGCACCTTTCTATTCTAATTTCCTCCAAAATCTTGTTCCAATTCCTACAAAACCATTTCTTACCTTCTCCTTCTTTCCTTGCCTGTGTTTGGTCGGTCCCTCCACCTCCATTCTATCAACATTCTATCCTACATCCATCATTTTTAAAGTTTCAAGTCACGACCCCTTTACAAACTACACCATTCTCCATTGTACTCCCATACAAGCCGGTCATTGTCTACTGTGACACGGCGACAAGGGGACCTCGATGTCAACACCAACGGCATGGCGGCGGATCATTATGTCTGGGCCGCAGGGGTTGGTCAAAAGGGGAAAGGTCAGAGGTTGGGGGAACAGTCGCCATTAAAGGAGCCTCCTCTGTCAACACGTTTGTATATAGCAGGAAGCGTTTCCCGTCAGTGCTCACATCCCTTCTGTCATGTCATGCGGTGCACAGAACCGTAACCGTATGGAGAGAAAGTTAATGGGAATGAAATACAGTACGTACTGTACACTGCTTCCTCCAATCGTTCTTGTTTGTCACAGTGAAAAGATATTCTTTCTTTTAACATAAATACATGATCATCATCAGCATACAGTTCGCCCAGTTGTGGCGGAGATCTAAATGTTGGAACCTTCCAGTATTTTATGAAGCTGTTTCAGGATTTGTCACTCATGTCTGGCTTGAAAGTTGAGCCTGGCACTTGATTTTGACAAAACAATCTCCACTCAAGGTCCACACGCTCACTTGGAAATGATCGACCATTTATAGTCACCACCATCGACGAATTATCCGCTATTCTGAGCACATTCAGGTCCACGTTCACTCAAAAAGGTGGCGCTCGACCGCAGCTGGATTACTAAGTGGGCGGACGACGGCGTTATAAGCTACAGTTGTACCTAATCACTTCATTGAGTGATGTCATAAGAGTGCATGACTGAGAGCAAGTGTAGCAGAGAGCCGGTGATACAACGCAGTCCTAGAGTTTGTGAAATAGTCCCGAAATGCAATTGGCTTCATGCTGAGCGGCAGGAATTGTTCATTTCTTTGGTGTCGCTTGGCAGAAGTTAAGCAGCAAAACCCCTCAGTTAGGGTTTAGGAAAACATCATGGTTGGACTTTAAAATAACAATGTACGGTTGGATTTGGGCAATAAAATCACTTTGGAACATAGGGTGTCGAACACCAGTCTCGTGGTCAAAAGTCCTGTTGTTGTTGGACCCATCCACCTCCCGTCCTGCCCACCATAACTGGTCTGTCTTCATTATTAATAATTAATGTGGTTAACTTGTGTGTCCACCACAAAAAAATAGGATCCTACTGTACTCTCCCACTGCACGCCACAGGGAAAAAAAAAAAAAAGAACAATCCGCATCCCTGTTCACCAAACCAATAGATTATGTTTCATTACCGTTTCACGAATTAACAGGATACGGGGCCGGGAGTGGTGGTAAAGTGAGGAGGGACCACTGAGACTCAGACTGAGGGTGGTAGACAGAGTGAGGAGCTAAAGTGATAACCTTGTCTCTCGTTCGTTGCTGTCTGCTCAGTGATTTAATTTGGTCGCGCCGTCACACCTGAGCTAAAGCTCATCCATCACAGGTGCAGCAAGATCCCTCGCTCTCTTCTTCCCTCCCATCCATCCTTCCGTTCCTATATTTCTCCGTCCCCTCCCCTCCCATTCCCACCTGCTTTTGAAAGGCTCTCTCGGTCTCTAAACGGCTATCTGTCCAGATCGGTCTAAAATGTGCTCTCTCCATCTCACTCTTTCTGATTCCGTTCCGTCTCTCCGTCCCGCTCTGCTGCACACCTCTACTCAGAAAAAAAATATGTTCCTCTGGTTCTTCGGTTAGAGTTGTGGCTCTTTAAACAAGAGGGATTGTTTGAGATCTTATGAATACATCTACAGAATCACACAGCTCAGCCGGAAGAAGTGGATAAATGTGGCAAATAAAATAAAATCAAAAGATGGATTCAGATTAAAGAGAGTGCAAATTCATAATACTCATGTGTTAGTACTCCAGAATATAAGAAAGGACCAGCTGCAACAATGTTAGCTTAGCCTAGCACCGATCGGTCTGAGCTCCATTCACAAAACCAGCTTTTTGAAAGTTATTTGCTCGTCATCTGGAGGAGAGAACTCTGACTTTTTACAAAATCGGCATCATTGTGTAGTTATTTCGGCGTCCCTTTTATCCGTTTAAACCAACCGACGTGTGGCCTGATCGCTACAGTGAATACATGATGTTATGAACCCAGACAAGATGGTGCTTAATTGCTTCTTCAAAAGCGTTGTCCTTCTGGTTGCGTCCTTGTGCCATTTCTCAGCAGATCTCCATGTTCTTTTGCTTACACAAGTTCACCCCAATGTCCATTTGGTACAGTCCAGTGAGCACCCAGCAGGCCTTCTGGCTCAGCCTGGTCCAAACTAATCAACGCATCTCACAGGAACCCCCCCCCCCAAACCACCACACAGGACCCTGCACACCTGAGCTCTGCCAAGTTGGCGCACGGACACGCTCGATTGCATTCAAACAGATTTGCGACCGTGCAAACAGTGCACCGCCTGTTGGTGCGGTGAAAGGAGTATGGCTCAGATATCCTCAGCAGGAGAAAAACATGACGGAAATCCTGAAGGCCGCGTCGTTGGTCACAGCTTTTAAAAAGGGTTTCAGGGAGAGCGGCTAATGCAAAGGACCTCACATCTACAGTAAAACACATACGTGTGTGTTTTTGTCTGTAAATGGCTTACCGTGTCACGCAGTGGCCTCCATGTGACATATTTTGTGTGTGTGTGTGTGTGTGTGTGTGGTTAGTTAAACACTATGACGTCGTTGTCAACTCAGAATTAAATTTATGCAAACACACACACACACACACAGAATCAAACTAGAAATAACTTCTTTTGGGAAAATGAGACAGATTTACTGCAGTGTTTTTTCGCCGGCTTTTCAGGCGCAACCGTGACACATTCTGCTGCAGACACATGCCGAGTATTAGTCAAACAGACCCGCCAGGCTGGAGCTGCAGTTTGCTTTTTGGGATTTTACTGAGTGTTTGCAAGGCGTCGTGCAAAATTGCGACCGTTGGAGGAAATTCTCCGCCTCCGAAGACCAGGTGCAAATACAGCACAGATGGGATTTACAGTATCCAGAAGGAAGGTTGCTTTGGGGGGAAAGTGAACTAAATATAGGTGGAAAAAAAAAAAAATCACTGCATACTCCTAATATTTCCATAAACATTTGGCTGCATTTACTTATGAACGTCCATATCAACACCACTCTCACCTCCACCTGCTCCTCTCTCTCTCTCTCTCTCTCTCTCTCTCTCTCTCTCTCTCTCTCTCTCTCTCTCTCTCTCTCTCTCTACCCAGCCTGGTCTCCTACAAGTTAGCTTCTAATTACATTACAAGGGAACATATTTTCTCACGGACTACGTTAGCATTTAACCATTCACAAACACGTTTATTCATAGTCCTCGTGAGTCAGTGTATGGAGGAGGGTGGATGGATGCAGACCCGTAGAGATGATTATTTTATTAAAAATAAAGAAAATATTTAATTGTGCTTTCTTTGTTGGCTAGGTTAGTGACGTGACGACATAGGTCAGAAGGTCACAGACCGGCGGGCCTGCGGCAAATAGGTAGCTAACGTTAGCACTGATTCACTCAGTAACGTTAGCGCTGATTCACTCAGTAACGTTAGCGCTGATTCACTCAGTAACGTTAGCGCTGATTCACTCAGTAACGTTAGCGCTGATTCACTCAGTAACGTTAGCTCCGATTCACTCAGTAACGTTAGCGCTGATTCACTCAGTAACACAGTAACGTTAGCTCTGATTCACTCAGTAACGTTAGCTCCGATTCACTCAGTAACGTTAGCGCTGATTCACTCAGTAACGTTAGCTCTGATTCACTCAGTAACGTTAGCTCCGATTCACTCAGTAACGTTAGCGCTGATTCACTCAGTAACGTTAGCTCTGATTCACTCAGTAACGTTAGCTCCGATTCACTCAGTAACGTTAGCGCTGATTCACTCAGTAACGTTAGCTCTGATTCACTCAGTAACGTTAGCTCCGATTCACTCAGTAACGTTAGCACTGATTCACTCAGTAACGTTAGCTCCGATTCACTCAGTAACGTTAGCACTGATTCACTCAGTAACGTTAGCTCCGATTCACTCAGTAACGTTAGCGCTGATTCACTCACTAACACAGTAACGTTAGCTCTGATTCACTCGGTAACGTTAGCACCGATTCACTCGGTAACGTTGGCGGGGGGGGGCCTCGCGTGTTTCCGTTATGGTACTGGATGGATGGGTCCAAAAATCACCCATGAGACTGCTGTTTGTGTCCTGTGTGTATAAGTGATGTACTTATTAGTAGTTGTGTTGCCTAAACCTGAACGTAATAGAGAAGAATACAGTTTTGAAACTGTGTTTCACTCCAAAATATTATAATATCCATATTTTATGATTCATACTTTGGAGTAATGCTAACGGTTTTTGTCTGGTCAAGTTGAATCTTGGTCAAAGTACATATATGTTGTAATCAAGATCACCATGTTATGTTTAGTGATCTAGCACTGTGACAATGATGATGTTTAGCGGGTATAATATTCATCTTGGGTTAGATATTTCCCTCACAACCACACAAGTTAACCTCATGGTAGCACCAGAGGAAAAGTCACCAGAGTCAAAGTGGGATTCGTCCTCTGGGGACCATGAATGTTGGCACCAAATATCATTTGACCGCCTCCGTTAAAACCAGCATGAATTGGCGTATGAATGACACAAGAATTTGTAAGAAAGCCGTTCTTTTAGCTGCGACCGCTTCAAGGTAATTAATGTCAGAAATGATACGCTTTTGCAGGAGATTGGGTTGAAAAGTAAATCCATTTAAAAGATCAAAAGTGCATAAATAAAGTATTTTCTTTTCCCTGCAGATCTGTAATCTGAACCCAAATGATCATTGACTCTATAATTATGTGAGGCAGCTTACTTACTTAGTGCGTGTTAAACATTATGAACAGCACATGTGAAGAGAGGTATCGCCATTGATGAAATGCCTGGAAGCCTTTGATCAATCCATTAACCAGTCAACTCTCAGTCCTCAGAGTCGCCCTGACGCATGTACAGAGCTAAGTGATTCTTAATTAGCAAATACTCTCCGGGCATACACAACACAGAACCTGTGTGTGTGTGTGTGTGTGTGTGTGTGGGGGGGGGGGGGGGTTAAGTGTATGCATGTGCATTTGTGGTGGCAGCAGCAGCAGCAGCCTGCGTGTGTGTGTATAGGTGACTGTGTTTGTATATATGTGTGTGTGTGTGTGTGTATGTGTGTGTCTTTAAATAGAGTTGGCAGGCTACATGGTGGGCTGGCTGGCAGGATCGTGACCCGGTGGTCCCGGAGGAGAGAGAGAAGCTGGCAGAGAAAAAAAAAGAGTCTCCCTCCTCCCATCAAGGCCCACTCATGTTCCTGAGAAACAGCTCAATAATACAAAAGAAAAACTCTCGGCTCTCTGCGAACCTGCTATTCAATCGGGACAGTGTGCTTTCAGACCAGAAATACTCCTCTCCTTGTGTGTTTTAGAGCTCGTTGGGTTGCGACAGGCTTTCCAGGGAGAAAGCACATGGGACTTTTGCAGAGAACACACTTCCTGAATTCGCAAATAAAGACACAAGCAAAGCCCTTCATCTAGGAAAAACAAACTAATCTATATACACAGAGAGAAAGAGACATCTTCAGTACAGAACGCCGACTGAGGTCGTGCTGGTTTTCCACAAGCCGAGGCAATGGGATGTTCGGACTGGGATTAGACTTTCATCCGGACTGGACGGTGGGATGTTTGGATTTTTCAAAAACCCGGCCATGTCTTTTTTTATTCGTAGGTGAAGGTGGAGGGTGAGTTGAAAGAGATGTTCGTGTTGCAGTAAGTGAAACGCTCCTTCCCCCTCTTCTTTTTTTCCCCCCTCATTCTCTCTCTCTCTCTCTCTCTCTCTCTCCCCCCCACACACACCTACTTTATCCCCTCCCCGTAGACGAGAGCCCCAGATAACCCCGCATCACCACATCAAAAGAGGAGATGAGAGAGGAAGATGGATAGAGGGGGACGGGAGGAGGTGGAGTGGGAGAATCTCTGGGATGCGGATCAACAAAAAAGGTAGAGGTCACAGAAAGAGAGAGGGGGGGGGGGGGGGGATAAAATAAAAAGGGAGGGAGCACAAGTGGAAGAGATGTGAAGATGTGAACACCTTAGCAGGATTGAGATACAACCGAGAGCAGGAGTGTATCCCTCTCTATTATCCCGGTGTGTCTCCCTTAATCTCTTAGTGAGTGTCTCCTTTTACTCCCGCTCTCCTACACACACACACACACACACACACACACACACACACACACACACACACACAGCTTGCATGTCCACATTTTCTTTTCTTTTTTCCGTCCGATATCAGAGCGAAGAGTTCAATTAGCCGAAGCTGTCAGGACTCTCCATTTCTGCTCTCTCCTCTCTTCAGACGGAGGGAAGAGAATAAAGCTGTCCACGAAGAGCAGGGACATCAAAGCCCTTGTATTCAGTAAGAGGTTGCGCTTCACTATGATGTGTGCTGCGTGAGTGTGTGTGTGAGTGAGTGTGTGTTCATGAGATCAGTCACCAGCCTCACTGACCCATGTTCCAGCAAGAAAAAAAAAGCGAAAGATAATTAAGCGAGAGACATGTTTCACGTTTTTGTTTCGTGCTGTGGGGGATTTTGGCTGCCGTGCACTCAGCCAATTTATAACACCTTATCGTATTCAAAGCTCCATTTCATTTCGACCGTTTTTTTTTAATTTTTATGTCTCATTCCCTTTTTCCCCTTCCACCGTTTGGTAAAACTTAAATCTCGCGTGCGTGCTTTAAGATGCTATATTAAAGTCGCACGTGGGATCATCTTTCGACCCGCTCCTTCACTGAGCCGCAGTTGTCCCCCAGCCTACAGACCGGTGTATGATGTCTTCCATATTCAAGACTCAAGACCATAACTGGACCGCAGACCTGGCCTGGTAAAAATGATGATTTTAGACCTGAGCTGATGAAGTGGTTTCGCACCAGAACAACTTTAAAAAAGGACTGATGAAGAACCACGTCCATAAGTAGAAGTAGTGCAAAATAACAACAAAACTGGCATTTATTAATAAAAAGAAAATGCCAAAAATGAAACCAAAATAAAAGAACACCAAACAAAACAAATCTGCAGCCTCACTGCCGCTGCCAAATCTTCTCTTTACTCCAACGAACTTCCCCTTCTCAGCCGCACCTGACTGGAACCTACCACCTGCTCAGGTAGTAGGGGGGTCGAAGCAGAGCAGACCTCCAAAATCACACCAAATAATTAAATTACCATGAATGCAAAAGTTTCTAAATCACTGCTGACGTCACAATTAATCCAAGATTAATCCTTACATATGCAAAGAGTTCACCAAATATTACAGAATATAATTTTTAATGCCAAACAATCTTACCTTCCCCCCCTCCATGTTAACAGAGCCCAGCCTCTCCCTGCTCAAAGGACATAATGAGGCAAACCTGTTGGCTCTTTCCTTGATTGAGCTGCTGAGCAGCTGATCCACATCAAGGTAGAACAGCAACAACACAGAATCCTGTGTGTGCATGTGTGTGTGTGTGTGTGTGTGTGTGTGTGTGTGTGTGTGTGTGTGTGTGTGTGTGTGTGTGTGTGTGTGTGTGAGTGTAGCATAGAAAAGCTGCTGATGCGAGTGAAACAATGACAGTTTGTTGGTTTTACAACATTTCCCCCCTCCGTACGCCCTGGTGGCAGTGTTCTCGCAGTGCAAACAAACTTACACACACAACATCCACATCATTGTGCGTACACACACATGTTGCCTATACAAACACAGTCACACACACACACACACACACACACACACACACACACACACACACACACACACACACACACACACATACACACCCTCTGATCCCCGTAAACCATGTAAACCACAAGAGGCAGCTGTCATTACGCTCCCCGAGGAGCTCACAGGGTGTAATTTACAAAGATAAGAGGACAAATTAGCTGAGAATTCATTATGTGTTTATATTCAGTGAGTGGGCATTCACGGGAAGCTGCTGTTGGTGGGGTAAATGTATTCCATGTAGAGTTTTCTTAAAGGATCATTTGATCCAAAGGGCATTTGTTTAACCCCAAAATACGTGAACATCAATCGGATTCCCGCTCCCATATTTTGCACGTAGACCTATAGTTCCACTCGTTGTTATGATTTCCTCGTTTCTAGGAGAGGCAAACAGCTGAACCCGATCCACCGTGGAAAATCAACAACGCGGCGCGGACACCAAACAATCTGTGTTTACGTCCATGTTTGCCCCATTGACTTCCATTTTGTTTGCTTTCTCTGCTGGCCTGTGCAGCATAGGCGTGGGGGTTGTTGCACTTTGGGTGGATTGAATATTTGTGTGTGTGTAGACATAGAAAACTGGGGAGTTGGGGGTAGGAAGGGCAGATGTTGGGATTAAATGAGTGAGTAGTAGTGTGTAGGGGGGGGGGGGTAGATTTTGAGCTGGGAGAGTTAAGCTGCACATAAAGAACGAAGAGTTGTTTTTCTTCCAAAGGGATTTTGGTCAGGGTGGTGGTTGTACATGTAATGACTCACAGAAACCTCTCCTTCTTTATAATGACGGAACAAGCCTACACAGTAGAATAAAGGCCATGTTTTAATGCTATTGATCTGGTCATGAATTAACTGATGTTCTTGGCTACTTGGGGCCAGCAAAAGAAAAGCCACACATGCATGTGTTCCCCTTTTTATCTAGAAACGGCAAACTATTCACACATCCAGCAGAAGTGGGGCAACGACATCAGTCATTTGGAGTCTTGTTTGTGTCCACAAGTCCAATATTCACTCTTGTTTTAGCTCTGTTTTTGGTCTCCACCACCTCCTTAAGGCTGCTCAATGCTCCGTTATGTTAGGCAACACAGCTACTTGGTTATGGTTAGAAAATAGAAAAAACACTTCTGCAGCTAGACCCCCCCCCCCTCTGTGGTGTGTATCTATAGGCACAGTAATTCAAATTTTTAGATAGAATAAGGTAAAATGTTGCAAATACATTTGGGTGTACATGATTTTTGAAGCTACAAAAGGCTTTGGCATGTTGGTGGACTAAAAGAAATGACAGCCTCCTCCTGAGATAACTTCAGTAAATTGCACACAGCAAGATGCGTTTATCAGTGTGTCATGTCTGTGATGACTCACATAGAAGAAGACCAAAGGGAAGGAGGGCAAAAAACACTGCTGAGGTCCAGGTTTACACTGCTGAGGTCCAGGTTTCTGTGCAGAGAGCCACTTACTGCTGTTTGTCGTTTGCTCTGGAGATTTGATGCGTCACTCCCAGTGCAACAATGCCAGAATTTGACTTGGACAAATTATTTCAATAGCGTGGGAATGGGACAAACCAATAAACCAGATATTTTCACAACTACATCTTCCAGTTTCCTTGGAACCATATAGGATCATTTCATTAAAAAAAGTGTGTTTTTTTTTCTGGGGTGCTGGTTGGCTGGTTGGGATGTTATTGCATGAGTGTGTGTGTGTGTGTGTGTGTGTGTGTGTGTGTGTGTGTGTATGTGTGTGTGCGAGACCCACAATCCACAAAAGAAAGGACGAGGAGGGAACGTGAGACTGGAATGCTAGGTTTCACTTAATCATCTCCTGATGCTAGTGTAAACACTGAATCTGATTTGAGCTAATTGGGTTTGTAGTCAGGGTAAATAGTGTAAAAGGAAACCTGCTCGCACATTCAGCAAGATCTTTTTCCCCCACTCGCAGCCACCTCCTCCATTCACTGCAACTTTATTCGTCTATGTTAACCAGAAGGACAAAATGTCGAAACTTGTGCCAGGTATGTTTTTTTTTTTTTTGTTTCCACCCCGCTATCCTTTTGATCCGCTGTTATAAAAAGACTTTCTTTTCGCTCAAAGTCATATGTAATTTCCATAATGTTGTTTGGTTGGACTGTGACTTTTTCCTGCCCGGATATTTGGGTAATTTGATTTTTGAGAAAATAAGGGTGCAGGGAAGGGGGAGGGATGATATATATATATATATATATATATATATATATATATATATAAAGAACCCTTTTAATCGATCTGCTGGCGTTGGTTTTAGAGATATTTCACATTTGTGGTTATGGATCCTCGCCCCCCTCCCTCTTCCTCCCGCCTTTTTGGCATTCGCGGCGCAATCCTGAACATTTCTTGCCATCCAGCATCTTGTCACTCACAACTCCCCTCTCTTCCTCCCTCATCATACTCGGTAATGTAGTCACACTGATTGCATTCTCCCGCTAATCTAATTCTTCCCTCTTTCAGCTCCCCAGAGACTTCGAGTGGTTTCACGTCACATTCATTTCAAAGACCCCCCCCACCACCACCACCACCCACCACCACCACCTTCCTCATGACAGCACACGCTAACTTTGGATTGAAAAGACCCATAAGCCTCGCCTGCCCTAACCACTCCGATCGCATTACCGCCTTCACAAAAAACAAAAGCTTGCTCCAGCTAACTGCTTAGATCTCATTATAAATCCACAAAACAGTGAGCCTCAGTGACCCACATCAAAAACCAAACGCAGAGGGGATCCTGCCCAGCAATTAAGATAACATTTATTCCCAAACTTGCAGATTCCCTTTATCGTATCGCCAATTTTACCACAGCAAATGTCATTAGCGCAAGGCTTCAAAAGCGGTGGCTATCGCTACATGACACTAATTTGTTGTAGATTAGCCGTCTCCCCTTCACAAAAAGATCCAATATTACGCCTGCAAACATACAGGAAAGGAGCTTTTACAGGGAATCAAGAAACATCTTTGATCAGGGACTTCAAATCCCATGGTGCATTGCAAATCCACCCTCGCTAGAATGATCAACGGCTCCCCCGGGTCGTACGGGTCAAAGGGTCGCTGACTGGACTTGTTAGGGGTCAGTGTCCCTTTGAACTGAAGAGACAGGCGAGACAAAACGAGCCTTTCTCTCTGCCGTCTCCGAGACATAACAAATCAATCTTTTTCCTTCTAGCGAGAGATCAAGATTGATTATCTGGATGAGCGCAAGCCTTCGTGTTTTTCCAAGTCTGAAATGGAAAGGATAAACAATTCATAAAATTCAATAGTTTACAAAAAATGTACAAAAAGAAAAGAGCACTTTTCCTTTCAAAGAAAGCGCGACGTATGGTTACTGCGTGTCCTTGCCTTGTCTTGCCTTTTGAAAACTAAACTTCCACAACACAAGTCTCTGCTGTTGGAACAACTCCAGGAAATGCCCCTTCCAGCCCCCGTCTGCTTCTACATGATGTGAAGGTCGTTATTCCCCGTTGCTCTGATTCTCCATTGTACTGTAAATAGCAGGCAGCTGACGGCGGCGTCAAAAGACAGAGAGAGGAGTAAAAACACAGACGCATTGATCGCACAGAGCTCCCCGTTTCTCCCACTTCTTGAATGATTGGATGTAAATGAATCACACACACACACACACACACATACAATGATCTCACCTCACAGCGGGAGGAGTGATGGTGTTTTTTAGCGACGGTTCGGCGACGGAGCTGATTGTTAATACGCGGAGGCAGCGGCAGCGTGCGTCGCCATGTTGTCGGTGTTTTCGTTGCAATCATTTAAATCACTCGAGGTGTTTTGGGATTCTCCCGCATCTGCTTTGCCAAATCAAGCTTCATGACTGGACCTGCAATTGTAGTCGGAGAACAACAAGCGAAAGGTGATGATCGTTATCTACCTGAGTTTGTGATAACGTGTGTTAGGTAGCCGAAATATGCCCACCAAAGTGTGTTCCATGGGCGCTTGAGAGCCACCTGCTTAGTTTTTGCATATCAGGTATATCCATTAGTAAGCTTGCTATTTTTCTATTTTTGTGTGTGTGTGTGTGTGTGTGTGTGTGTGTGTGCACATTTGCTCATCGTTGGGCACGTCGCCCGCCCCGATGCCACAGGTATTGCCGCGTGCTCAGCGGAGTGTGAGCCGCTACACCTGTCCTCCCCTCGGGGAGGCGCTGTCCACTGGCCAGCTGGCAGAGCGGAGTCGGGACAAGAGGATCGGGACAGATTGGACGAGCGGCGGGACGTCGGGGCGAGCAGAAGACACGGCTGAAGGTGAGGGCTAAAATGGAGGGAATAGGAAAAGTACAGAGGGGAAGGAAAAGAGGTGGATGATGGATTATGCAGCAAGCTTTGTCGAGACATTGAGGAGGACACGAGAAGGACAAGTGTGATGATAAGGGACTTAATTTTGTGCTTGAAGAAGCACCATGTAAATGTATTCATGTAGATTTAATGATAATATTTGCATCATGATTTAAAAGATGTATATTGAACAGAATTAAATATTAATGGTGTTGTCTCTACAATGAGGCTACTGAGGTTTAGGAAAAACATCATGGCTGGGCTTAAAATAACGACGACGTCCGAGTAAAATATATTCGTACCACGTAACAGGAGTTCGGGAAAAAAGCTCATTAACGTAACTTTAAAACAACAACACTACGGGACACCGGTCTCAAAGTACTTTAATTGTCTGACCCATCTACCTTCCCTGTGGTCCCTCTCTCATTTTATAGCAGACCACTTATTAAGCGTATTATGCGCATACGTTTACATCGCTGTCAGATACGGCGTAAAAAATGACATGCATGAAGCAAGAAGGGCGTTCTTATCTCACGCTAAATGGCCCACAAGCTGTGATGTCCTTCCTCAGCCATTTGGTGGGAAGAACATTATATATTCTAGAACATTCTCTTTTGTAATAACAATATGTTCTTTGTCCATCCTCTTCTGGAATGGTCTATTCCAGAAGAGAATCTAGACTAGAACATTCCATTTCTAAGTCCCGGAACGTAATAGATCTGGGAATGTTCTACTACTAGAACAGAATGTTCTAGTTCTAGTTCTATGCAGGAAGAAAATGTTCTACCCCAGAGTAAAACAATCTAATATATTAATTCATAGGATAAAAAAATGTATATATAATTCCATTGTACAATATTCTATTCAATTTCATTAAATTCTAGTAGTATAACCTAACTTAACCAGTTTTCTGTCTTTGCTTGTATCTAAAATATTTATCTCCGTTCCCGTCTTTTACACTGAGTTGGACTCATTTCACTGTCTGTAACTTCATCTCTCCCACTTTCTGTCTCTTGGGTCTAGTTAGGATGTGTGTGTTCATGTGTGTGTGTGTGTGTGTGTGTGTGTGTGTGTTACTCTATGCGTGTGTCAGCTTCCCTCTGTCCTGCCTCCAGGCTGAAGTGTCAGACAGTGAAGTGAGATGTCTCTCTCTCTCTCTCTCCCTCCATATGCAGTTGTTGCTGAAATAACTGCTATGCTGCTGCAAAACAGCCGGGAGGGTCAGCCAACACGCACACACACACACACACACACACACACACACACACACACACACACACACAGATGCATAGGTAATGTACGACACCAACAAAGTACTGTATGAGTGCACTGTATACATGTTAAATATACACACTTAGGCAAACACACACACACACACACACACACACACACACACACACACACACACACACACACACAGATGCATAGGTAATGTACGACACCAACAAAGTACTGTATGAGTGCACTGTATACATGTTAAATATACACACTTAGGCAAACACACACACACACACACACACACACACACACACACACACACACACACACACACAGATGCATAGGTAATGTACGACACCAACAAAGTACTGTATGAGTGCACTGTATACATGTTAAATATACACACTTAGGCAAACACACACACACACACACACACACACACACACACACACACACATCTCATATCTCATTAGTTGGCAGCTCATTCAGCAGGGAACATATGTTGAGCTTACTGGGCTGACACACACACACACACACACACACACACACACACACACACACACACACACACACATACACACACACATACACACACAGTCCTGTTGCCATCACTTTAGAGGACATTACATTGACTTACATTCCTTTACTGGAGACAAACCCTTACTGCAACCACTTTATGACCAATCCTAAACCTTAAACTAAACCCGACTTTAAACCAAGTCTTCGCCTTTAAATGTAATTATTTACGTTACAGGGACTTGCATTGTGTCCCCAAAAGGAACCATGGTCCCCGCAATGTGACTGTGTAAACATATATATGTCCCCACATTGAATAATACACAGACACACACACACACTTCCCTCTAGCTCTATAAAAATCTATTTCCTTTTCTCTCTTTCTATTCATACCTCTCAGACTTTCACACATAAACACACACAGAGTTGTGTTTTCATGACTTGTGGGAAAATTACATTGACTTACATTCATTTCCTGCAGACTTGTCCTCACCATAACCGCCACCAGACTAATCCTAGCCTAAACCTAACCATTCCTTAATCTTAAACCAAGTCTTCACCCTCAAATGTAATTATGTACAATATTGGGATATGCAATTATCACCATTTTGTCCAAAAGAAAGAGAAAAAAAGGCGGTCCCCACAATGCAACTGTGTACTCAGATTCATGTCCCCACAAGACGGGTAAAACGCACATCCCTGCAATCCATCCTCTGAGAATATAGGACGGAGGGTACGACAGGGAAACAAAGCGGGAGCTGAAAGTGATTGTGGGTAAAAGAGAGATGTAGGCTGAGAGGTAGTGAAAGTGGAGAAGAGAGGGACAAAAGGGCGGAGAAATGGCAGCGTTGGGAAGAGAACGAGCCGGTGAGAGGGGTGGAGGAATGTGAGCGAGCGGAGCCAAGAGGGTACAGAGCAGGGAAAAGCAAAGGTTTGAGAGGAATCGGAGTGGGATGGAGAGAACAAAAATAATGTGTGCCAAGTACCTCAGAAATGAACTCCCAGGCACAGAAAGAGCCAGACTCTTTCCACACACACACACACACACACACACACACATTTTCTGAAATAGAGCCGAACTCAGTCCTGCGTTTGAACCAGCGGCTACACCCGATGTAGGCCATTCTCGAACACTTTTTGAATTAGCTCCCCGCTCTCCTCTCCCTAGAAAAGAAAAGCGTGAAATTGACCAAGTCAAAGCTGCGGCCTGAGCAAAGCCGATTCTGTTTTCTCTGCCGTTGTACCAGCGGCGGTATCTCTCCAATGTGACTCTGCTGTTGTGATGAGGGACTGAGTTTTGTGTGAAATTCAAAAATGCTTTTGTTTCATTTTGGGATCATGTTTTTTTTAGGGGGTGGGGGGGGGGAGCAAAAAGGATGTGTTTCATGTGAAAGTGGGTTCACTTTGGTGCCAGAAACAAAGAATTCCTCATTTTTAATCCATAATTCAACCAAGCCCTCAGACCTTGAACGACACAGGGACTTTGTCATTGCCTTCCCAAATGGGTGCTTTCTGTTTGCCACGTTTTTTTTGCCGGAGCTTTCAGCCACATCATGTGGCCTTCACGTCCAAAAAAAACCCATCCATGAACGTCGATAACCGCCTGCGATCACGCGGCTGAAATTCCATTTCTCGCATCGTATGAACAACTGAGCCGTCTCCATGGAAAATGGAGCAAATGCCGTCGGCCGATGAAGGCTTACGAGTTGTGGCTGAAAGCGCAGGAAAAAAAAAATAACCAAGTAAGTGGACCTCAAGAATGAGCCTTCAAGCTCTTCCGGGTTAGTGTGATGAGATAAGCGATGGTCACGGTTATGGAGAAAGTGTATGTACTGTATGTGTGCTGTATGTGTCCGTTCACCGCACCAGCTCCCAGCTTTTTAGGGACCCCCCCCCCCTCCCCACACACACACACACACACACACACACACACACACACACACACACAGGAAAGCTGAACAGACGAGAACCAAAACCAGACGTGCTCACGGGAGAAACCGGTGTGGAAGGGAGCCGGACTCCGGCTCTCGGAGAGGTATGCGCGTGTTCAAAAAAACATCGGCTCTGTTATGCTTTTTGCTGCATTAAGACCTGCTGCTTTGACACACACACACACACACACACACACACACACACACACACACACACACACACACACATGCTCCGACTCACTCTCCTCAATGCGTATGGTTCACATTGGTTCTGCTGCTGGCTTTTGTAAACAGCGCTAACCGCTTGTGTATGTCTGAGTCCTGCAAGTTCTCAGACTTCTGAATGAAAGGCCACCTCTCTCTCCCTCTCTCTCTCTCTCTCTCTCTCTCTCTCTCCCTCTGTCGTTCTCTGTCTCGTCGCTGCCCTCTGACCTGCCTCGCCGTACAGGCTGTCACAGGCGTGCGCTCTTGTCACACGTGTTTAGGTAAGCCTGTGACATGTGATCCCCGCAGGCCAAGGGTTACGCTCATTCGCCGCCGTCCGCCGCCGTCGACTGTAAGTCGGGCAAGAGGACAAAGAGCGTGTGTGAGTGGCCCGCTATGCTTTGGCCTCGCTCGCCAGAGTGCGTCGCTTTGTGGAACTTCGTGACCAAAAAATAAATAAATCTTGGTCTTAAATTGAATCTGGTTCAATCACGCATGAACGCGCTAAATTGTAGTGCAGCTAATGAGCGTGAGCGTCGTTAACCTTCGGGACAGTTAGCGATGCTCAATCACTGTTGCCGGGCGTCGTCAGCCACGGTCCAGTCCACCGGCACCTCTGAAGTACCGAAAAAGTCGGCGTTTCAGCTCCAAGGTGCCGTTTTTGTGCACTCTTATCACGTGCACTTTTTTTTTACGTGCGCCCGATTTGAGCCTTATTTCAAGTTTTCAGATTCAATATATTGAATCCAACCCTACTGTAAATGAGAGACAAGAGAAACAACATCCACATTTGTAGACACTAAACACTTCCAGATTGACTGTGAAGACAGAGTGTGTGAGTTGAGAGGTTTATGAACTTCAGGGGGTTTTAATATTTCCATCCTTTGACTCTATGGCCTCTAATTTTGCTTTTTAATTTCTTAATTTCTTTTGATGAATGTAGCTGTCACCCAAGTGTCCCACAGGGACAATAAAAACAAGAGTAACTGGAAGACGACGTGATCACGCTGGAAGTCAGATCAACACACACACACACACACACACACACACACACACACACACACACATAAAGAAAAGGGAAAACAGATCCACAAAGTGCTGATGATGTGATCCAAACTATTTTTTTTTTTTTGGTTCCGGTAATTTTAAGGATCCGAATTGAAATGAAAAGCGACAGAAGACAGACAGACACCCTCTCAGACGCCAACGCAGACACACAAACACACGCACATCAGGTCCACATTAAGACAGTAACCCTAACCCCGTGTCTGCCCCTCATCCCCAGTCACAGGAAGTGAGGTCAGCATAGAGACAGAGTGTGTGTGTGTGTTTTGATGTCCCCCCCCCCCTGTCCCCGTGTCCCCCCCTGGTGTCTCCTTTCTCTGGGAGATTAGATTTCAGCCATCACTGAGGCTTGCTAATTAATGTCACAACCTGCTGGCTGTGTCAGCACCAATTTACTACACACACACACACACACACACATTCAGATACTAGGGCCAACACACAACTTGGCACCTATATGCACACACACACACACACACACACACACACACACACACACACACACACACACTTCCTCTCCTCACCTGTCACAATTAATGTCATACTTCTGCTCCTGACTCTCGGCCGCTCTGCTCTCTCTCTCTCTCTCTCTCTCTCTCTCTCTCTCTCTCTCCGTGTCACTCTATCCGCACAGTTTGCTTCCTCTACGCGTTGCCGTCTTTCCTTCTGCGGCTCCTCCACTCCCGTCCTTCCCTCACCTCGCTGTCACTACCTCTTTCCTTCCCTCCCTATACGCCCCCCCCCCCCCCCCCCCCCCCACACTCTCCTTATCTTAACTTGTCAGCGCCCCCCCCCCCCCCCCCTCTCTCATTCTGCCTTTGCTCCCTTCAGTGCTGCTGGAAGTAATGCGCTCCATTAATCTTTCCGTCATCGTCGCTTCTCTTTACTTCCAGTTGTCCCCGTCTCCTGTTGATCCGCTCTTATCTAAAGACGTTTTACAAAAGGATGAGGCCCGCGACAAATCTAGACCTTCACGGGACACTTCACGGATTTTAAACGTCGTGTTTGTTAAAGGGGAGCTCAGCCTGTGAAAAAAAAAAAAAACATCATGTGAAAATAACAGCGAATGATGTCACAGTGACGTCATCAGTCTTTGAGAGTTTGAAAGCCACGGGCGATTACTAAGCAGAGAACGACAAATGACAAGTTGATGTCGAGTTGCATTATGGGAGGTGTAGGTCACGTCGATGGTCCTTGTCACCATCAAGTTTCATCCGATTTTAGTGCTTTTTTTTTTAAGCAGAAAATGTTAATTATTGCACTTCAGGTACTTCATGATGTGTTCAATGAGTCTGTCTCCATTGCACTCTTCTCACAATTTGCTTTTATCAACACAATCTTTCCATCACAAGCAAGCTTTTTGTGACATTTCAACATTTTTTAAAATTTTTTTGCATTTCCCCGAAAAAAAGTTTCATAGACAATTATGGTAAAATGCGCATAAAATACAATTAGATGGAAAAAAGTTTTATCCGATTTTCTCAATTGTTCAACAATACGGAAATGTAATACTAAATCAACGGAAATGCCAATTACAGATATTATTACAAGTATCGACTAGTAGCATTAATAGTACTATATTTACTATATGGTAGTATAGCCCCTCTTGAGAAAGCATTACGTTGCGCGGCAGCTTGATTCCCGCTACGTCACGAGATCACGCAAAAGAATATTGGGATCACACATCGAAAATTTTTGAGAAAATCTGTCTCAAACTTCTAGTAACGCGTTTGAGCCGGAGCACGGACCAATCGGCTTCCTGTTAGGAGCTACTGACAGCGGCGGCCATCGCTGAGAAACGACTTGTTCTTCTTAAACAACAGCGGCAAACCAAGACGTTAGCGTAGCTGCTGACGTTAGCGTAGCTGCTGACGTTAGCGTAGATGCTGCCGTAGCACCGGTTACCGGAGAACGTCGCTTCATTGACAGGAGAGCTGAGAACCCCACTGAAGGCTTTTCTCAAAGGAAAAGGATGTTTTTCGATCTTCTCACGACCGGCTCCGGTAAGAGTTTGATTGACAGATGGTTCATCCGATCACCTGCTACCTGTTTATTTGGAAAGCGCCCGTCCCAAAAAACGGTTTCCAATGACGGCCTCTCAGATGGTTCTGTGCGACAAAACATCTGCTCAGTAAAAGCAGTTATTGCGCAGAGAAGAACAATTTATAAAAGGTAGAGAAAAACAAAAGTGGGGGGGTGTAGAAACATAAATATATGAAAAACATGCAATAGAGTATGAATGCAGGGTGTCTATAAAAACAGAAAATTTAACAAGAAAAATAACACAAAGCGTATAAAAATAAATGTTTCCAATTTAAAGCAATTGATTGACAACCATTCATAAACGTTTCACCTTTACATAGATTAGCATAATTTCACACCAGTTGGATTGAAGCATACTGTCCTGGATCTGGTGTCAGACCTCGTGTTTAACCACATCATTCCCTCCGGCTGACGATCAATAATTTGTGTCCAGCCAGTCGGACAGCCTCCCCTCGCCCTCGGATGCCTCCGTGTCCACGTCGTGCTGTGTGAGTGTGTTAATGTGTGCGAGTGTTTGCCCCTATCATTAGCCCTAATGATTGACAAAGTCCTCCCATTTCCACCCCCCCCCCCTTCCTTCCCTTATTGACCCTGCTGTCGGCGGCCTGTCACCGGGACTTCCTCATGTCATCAATAGAAGGACTTTATCTGGAGGGACAGTCGCTCCCCCCTCTCTCATGTACCTCATGGCTTATCTGGGACGCTGTATCTGACAGGGAGGTAAATTGAGTGCGTGTCCGCTCCGAGTGCATTCTCCCTTTTTAAAAAAGAGCAAAATGTCCAAACAGAAGTGGGGGAAAAGGTGAGGACAGAAAAGCTTTTGCTGCTCACTTCCAGGGGTTTAGATTTCAGGCACTTTGGGTGTTTAAGAGAAAAGTTCCCGCCCCCCAAAAAATATCCCTCACATACTCCTTCACAGCTAACAACACTAGGTTTGTATGCCTCAGTTATATAAAGTACGATTACAACAGTATGAAGATAAGTAATGTGGTGATTTCATTGGCTCAAAGTTGTTACATGTGCATAGTGTCTGCATTAAAATGATCTGTAATTCTAAATTGAAGATTACGTCCGGTGACTGAATCATCTCCCTCACTAAAATTGAGGACGTCTCTGTCTGCATGGACGTCCTCTGAGGACCCAAGGAAGTGGAGACAAGTGAGGGCGTAACGCAAGTGCGTCCAGCATCCAGCAGCAAAAGGCGACCTGCAGCCAATGAGCTGCCGGCGAAACGGCGCTCGTCCCGTGATGCCTGAAGCCCCGCCCCCCCCCGCCGCCGCACAGACGACTGTGGCTTGTTTATTCAGAACTGATCAAAACTGAACGCACCGACTTTTAGTCCCCAGAAGCAGTTTCTTCACTTGAATGTTTCCTGGGATGAAACTCGTGCACAGGTGGAGCTCCGGCTTCACTTTGTGGTTTGTTTGGAATAAATACAAGAGGAACTGCTCCGCCGGTTCGAGCGGCGGTCCACCGCGACAATGGAGGCGAAGAGCATCACCTCCAAAAACTTTGGCATAAAAAAACCCAACTAAAAGGGGCCTTTTAGTTCTGAGCAGCCTCTATTGACTTTAACTCACAGAGCGATCGGTCACAATGAAGTTCCTCTCCAGCGCAGTGAGCGTCTGAATCAGAGCGTCTGATGTCAAGGGTGTCAGATTTTGGGTTCCTCTCCGACAGTAGTTCTACATCTCATTGTTTGACATGAGCTCTGAGACTCTCTACCCCCCCCCCCCCCCTCTCTCTCCCATCATGTCTCTCTTTATCTGGGTCGAGGAAAGAGACGAATGATGGAGAAAAAAAAAAAAAAAGAATTAGTAAGAGGAACGTTAAGAATGGTTAAGAGGTATTACAAGGGAGTAGCGAAGAAGAGAGGGAGAGGGAGAGAAAGCGAGAAGGGGAGATAAAGGGGGAGAATGACAGATGGGCCCAAAGAAGAGAGGGCTGCTGGGTTCAGCACTGCGGCAGAGCTGAGCATATGACAGCTTTACAGTGGGCTCTCTGTGTGTGTGTGTGTGTGTGTGTGTGTGTGTGTGTGTGTGTGTGTGTGTGCTCGTGCTCACGTCCGTGCCTTGGCGTGGTGCCAGTGTTTACCTTGGGCATTTTCTGTGTGTTGAATGTAGCCAGAGGGACCGATCCTCCACCTGTTACCCTTCCATTCTTCTGTCTTTTTCTGTCATCCGTCTCTATGTTGACTTAACCAGCGATGAATCTGTGTGTGTGTCTGTCTGTCTGTCTGTGTGTGTGTGTGTGTGTGTGTGTGTGTGTGTGTGTGTGTGTGTGTGTGTGTGTGTGTGTGTGTGTGTGTGTGCGTGGGAGACGCATGTTTACCTTCGCCGCGGCACATGTTGGCTCAGGGCTCAGGGAGGATTCCTCACCCATCTTAAACGCATTGAAATGTGTTTACAAAGTGTTGCTGCGCTCATTTGCTCTTCGCAGCTTGTTTTGTTTTTTTTCTCCACCGATACATCGCTCCTCCCGGCGCGCGGAGTTTTTTTTTTTTTTATTCCAGAATTAGGCTTTGACGAGCATTACGCAACGGCACACAGCGTGCGGGCGGGCGGATGCGGTTGGCATCTTTTTCTGCTATTTTTCTTCTTTATGCTCATTTTTGTTTTTTGCCCCAGATGAAAACCTCCGTTTTCTGCCTCCACCTCTCCGTTCCTCCTCCTCCTCCTCCTCTTCCTCCCCTCTGCCAGCTGTACATTTTTCGCACTTCCTGTTCCTCCGGCTTTTGGCTGCGACGTCTGCAGCCGAGGGCGAGAAGGTCGTGAGGCTGCAGGTGTGTGTGTGTGTGTGTGTGTGTGTGTGTGTGTGTGGACGGACCGTTTTTTTTTGTTTTTCCCGGCTGCTCCGCTGTACCTTTTCGCCCCTGCTGCTGTTGAATCCGTTCACGTTTTCTTCTAGCGCTCCCTCCGTGAACATTAGGCGTTAGGCTGAGCTGCTTTTGTCCGGCCTCCGCGGTTTTCGTGAAACGATGTTATGTCGGCAATTAGCAATTAGCCAGCGCTAACTGTGCAGAGTTCTCACCTTCTAATAAGTCACCCATTATAAAAAGGCTTTTAATGGCTTCACTAACTACTCATTTAATGAATTGTATATCAGTAATACACCAACTTCTAGTTTGCCAGGGTTGTGAAAAAAAACCCTTTTCAATGTTGCTCATCAAGTGTTTTATTGAGTGTATTCACCGTAGGGTTTTATATTGCAGGATGTTTTAATGTCAGAAGCCCGGAACTGACTTGTGTTCCACGTCTGCTGCTTGAATAAAAGGATAGAAGATTATAAACTGTGATAATTCACTCGATAAAAGAACAAGAGCATCACCGTAAAGACTCCCCTGTGCGGTGTGTGTAATATCCCATCCTTTGTGCGCGGATCTTTCGATCTCGGCTCCGGCCTTTTGTACCTGAACCGTGCCGCGTATAAAAAAAAGGTCCCGTGACGGAGCAGAGAGAACAGATGTCAGCGCTGTTTTTATTGCTGTAAGGTCAGAACTGTGTCTCGCCTAAAAATGGAAGACGTGAGATCGTGACTGTCGCGCGCCGTTGACCGCGAGTCAAGGGTGACGTCTACTCTCAAAAAGCGTGCGCCACAAAACACGCTGAAATCCTTCAGGCCTAGCCTAAGCACACAGCATTGATGCACAGCTGATTTGGCTATACGGAGAAAAAAAAAAGAAGAGAAGAGACCAGAGCTTGTCTGTAAACTGCCGAGGTGGATCACAACAGGGCTCAGGGTTGTAACGAGAGGCCGGGCCGGTAAAGCCGGGGACTTAACGAGGGCTGTGGGAACGCTGGGGAAGCGTTGGATCAGCGTCAGAGGGAGAGTTGATTTAACATTTGCGCGTGAGCTGGGGATGCGTTGTTGTTGTGTGGAAGGTTTTACAGGGTCTAGGGAGGAAGGTGGTTGAGGAAGAACGGGGAGGAGAGAGGAGGAGGAGACAAAAAAACAGAACCAGAGGCGGATGAACGCAGACCCGGAGGAGGGGAGAATTAAAACAAAACAAAACAAGAAAGAAAGAAATGAAGACGGAGACCGGCAGACGTTTGGGAAGTCTGCGTGAGCTAACTTGTGGCCGGTGACAAACCGTTTGTCATGAGTCAAGAATGAGCTGCAGTGGAGACCACAATGTGATCTCTCTCCTCATTCATTCACTCTGGGCTGCCATGCTGCTTCTGGTTTGTGTGTTTAGACTCTGTGCACATTGATTGAGAGAGTGTGTGTGTGTGTGTGTGTGTGTGTGTGTGTGTGTGTGTGATTGTGTGCGATTCAGCAGATGTGCATGGGCTTTACTTCCACGGATGTATCTGTGGTAGCCAACTTGAATGTGTGTGTGTGTTTGTGTGCTGTGGCAGATGTGGAAGCTTTTACTTCCCTTGACAAATATACTGTGGCATGTTTGCATGTGTGTGTGTGTGTGTGTGTGTGTGTGTGTGTGTGTGTGTGTGTGTGTGTGTGTGTGTGTGTGTGTGTGTATTTCTGTACCTAGGACTGTGTCCCAGAGCTCGTGCTGAACAGTATGTAAATGCCAGGCCATGCTGGTCCTCCGGGCAAACAAGCCCCATAGGGGAGAGGAGAGTCTAGAAATGACTTTTCCGCACGCTATTTCAGAACACATTCCCCTCTGCTGCTGCTGCTGCTGCTGTCTGGGCCGACTCTCCAGGTCCACACACACACACACACACACACACACACACACACACACAATAACACGTAAACATTCACCCCTCTCCCACATGCCAACCCATGCTGAGTTAGTAAGATGCCACTTAAAGGGTAAGTCTGGTGATATTCTATATTTTTCTTGATTTCAGCTAACCCTCTATGGAAGAAAAACTAGGGCCGTCCTCGACCAAAGGACTTCTTAGTCCACTGACACTCATGTGATACTAATTGATTCGATTGATCTGTAAAACACAAAGAATCACACAAAAGCTTTTCATCTTCATAAATGAAAATAGACTAAAGAGATATTAGTCATCTTGGACCAAAACCACCATTTAGTTGACTGATAAACTAAGAGGGGACTAGGAAAGACCAGAAGCAACAAAAAGCCCGGTGTATCTTATTCCTCTGTGCCATAGACCTCCATTGTTTTAACTATCAAAAACACATCAACGAGCCACGCAGTGGTCCTTCATGACCATCAACACACACACACACACACACACACACACACACACTGTAGGTCTGAAGGTCCTTATGAGTCCAATTGGTGTCGGAGGGACCGGGATCCAAACCCCGGACCCGAGTCGGACCAGGTCCCGATTTGATCAGGTAAAGTAGGGTCTCCGGGTTTTGCTGCCACAGGTTCTGGCAGCAAAGGTCTCAGAATGAGAGCCACCAATAGGCCGGAGAAATGGAGAAACAGTAATATTCTTCATTTAATACCAAAATATAAAACTTTAAAAAATGAGCCCGACAAAAGTAAACTCTTCCCGAGCCGTTCAAGGACTTCCTCTTTGAGAACTGCTGAAACGCGACATCTACATCAAGCACGCGCTCTGGCGTCAGCGCCGTCCTCTTGCTCACCTGATCCACTTAACCGCTCCCAATTAATCCAGGAAGTCCCACCGAGATAAAGGATCTGCCCCAATCTCGGCGAAGCCAATTGTCACTCTCCTGATGAATCCACTCACCTGGTTGGCTAGATTGCAATCAGTCGGGCTCGATTGAAAGGCAAGGGCACAAAAGGACAAAGACAAAATCACTTAGGCAGCCTATTAGGCCTGGAACGGAGTGTCCCATTCGGTACAATAACGTAGGCACTGATAATCTGCTGCTGATAAGGAAGCGAGTTTGCAGACCTCAGGGGGCTCTCAAGAGGTGTGTGTGTGTGTGTGTGTGTGTGTGTGTGTGTGTGTGTGTGCAGAAGTATGTTGCTGGGTCATAGATAATACGCCTATGTGTGCAAGCAAATGATGGCCCTGAAGATGTTTTACCAGCGACAGCAGAACTAGTATTGTACTAGTAAAAGAAAGTGTGCCAAGGTCAGTAGCTGTTAGTTCAAGGTGTCGGATACATATTTAAACATTTATTAGAATATAGTTATGGGTCGGACTCTGTCTGGACATACACTGTGGGTGTCGGGGGCCATAAAAACTTGCCTCTTCTCTTTTTGAGTCATTGTTTACTTCCATACATCTGTACATGTCTTGTGAATCCCCTGTATGTGTTTGTGTTTACTCACTATGTGGGGACATCTCCACATTGCGGGGACATCTCCACGTCGCGGGGACATCTCACTATGTGGGGACATCTCCACGTCACAGGGACATCTCACTATGTGGGGACATCTCCACGTCGCGGGGACACCTCCACGTCGCGGGGACATCTCCAAGTCACGGGGACATCTCCACATTGTGGGAACCATCTCCACGTTGCGGGGACATCTCCACATTGTGGGAACATCTCCACATTGTGGGAACATCTCCACGTTGCGGGGACATCTCCACATTGTGGGAACCATCTCCACATTGTGGGAACCATCTCCACATTGTGGGAACATCTCCACATTGTGGGAACATCTCCACGTTGCGGGGACATCTCCACATTGTGGGAACCATCTCCACATTGTGGGAACCATCTCCACATTGTGGGAACATCTCCACATTGTGGGGACTCGCCTTTCTATCGGGGGCAAAAATGCAAGTCACCATAATGTTTAATATTTGGTTTCGTATAAGGGTAAACCTAGGTTAAGGTTATGGCGAGTCTACAGGGAATTCATGTGTGTGTGTGTGTGTGTGTGTGTACAGTGATTGTGTGCCCACGCTCTCTCTCTCTACTCTAATTGTGGTCTTGGCCCTTAATTCACAATCAGTATGGCCCTCGGATTACCATAATACACTCCCCACCACCAGATTCTCATACAGTACAATGCAGTCAGTTTAGCCAAAACCTCAGTGAGCTTAAAGCTTAGAGGGTCTGAGTAGAAACCCTATAGAGGATTACGGTCCAGCCCCGAGGTCCCTTATTTTAGAATAGAGGCCAGGAATGTTCTACATCACTAACGCCCCTCTAATCCTTCACTGTACTGATACTGTATGTGTATGTGTGTGTGTGTGTGTGTGTGTGTGTGTGTGTGTGTGTGTGTGTGTGTGTGTGTGATGGAGGAAGAGGGTACAGTCAGTGGCTTGTGTATGCATCAACAGTCAGGTGGAGGTCAACTGGGTCTGTTAGCAGATGGATTGATGCAGGGATCAGAGGGTCGCTGTGTGCACATGTGTCTGGGTGTGTGTGTGTGTGTGTGTGTGTGTGTGTGTGTGTGCATGGACGAGGGGGAGTGTGTGTGAGGAGGGAGGTGTCCAGTAGCTTTTTTTTTTATTATTATTTACAAATGTTCCGCGACTGATTTCTGGGTGAAGGTTAGACAAATAATGAATCTGCGTTGCATCTTTGTTGAGAGCTTTTGTTTTTTTTGTACCCACAGTATGATTTGCTTTGTGGCATAAAATTCGATTTTTAAACCCAGTTCAAACGTATGATATTTACCCAATTTTTCCAAGAGGAGATGGCAACGAGGAGGAGGAGGAGGATGAGGAGGCCTCCTTTTCATTAGCGCAGGTACAATAGTGTGTGGCATTCACATCTGCTGGTATTGATTTGTGTTTGTAGATCTGCCTTTTGTGAGAGGTTAAATCCACCGCTGTCTAATGATGCTTTCATGTTGCGCGTCTCTTCATCTCCCTCTCCGTCTCTGCCTCCCGTCCCTCTCTCGTCTAATAAAGAGAACGGGGCAATATGCATCAGACATCAAACGACATCAAAGCCCCGAGCGCTGTTTACCTCCGATGCTTTCTCTCCTTCATGCTCCCACTCTCTCTTTTTAGTGTGTTTTTTTTGCACAGACATTACCTGTCTGCAGACGCCCGTTTGATGTGGAGCATCAGCAACCAGTGTGTGTGTGTGTTCACATCCGTACACTAAGGCATTGTCCGCGTCCAATAGGCAAACCAACCCGACCAGTCACCGTTGTAAGTGGATTTTCCACACTTGCTTTGTAAGTAAATACAGTAAGCCTTTCTTATGTCACAATCGCTGGCGTCCCAGGAGAGGGTTGTTACAGGAATGCAAAGCGCATGGCGATATGCTTTGGTGGCTATGCTTGACTTGGTTTTGGGGGGGGGGGGGGGTTTTGTAAAAAAAAATTGCCATCTGCCAGCATCAGCGTTGCCACCAAACAGAGACAGAGGTGTTGTCCTGTGGACCTTTCAACCTGTTGGCAAGCTACACCAAATTTATCAAGCCGTCTAATGCCCTTTGATCTTGCATTAGGCTGCTCAGCCAGCTCCAAACATATGTGTGTGTGTGTGTGCGTATGTGTTTGGGGCTTGTATTACTCTCGTTGTGGGGACCGTAGACTGTATAAAACAAGTAAATCGTGACGTAGTCATCGTGATGTCACCCATTGGTTTGTGGACTGCCGTTATGAAGCCATGAGTTCAGCAATTTCGCCATCGCCATCTTGGAACATGACCGTCGCCATGTTGTTTTTTTTTTGCAACCGATGAACGGAAGTTACCATATTTGAACTGCGGAGGAGTGACGTAGAGAAGTGACAGAAACCTCTCTGGAAGCAGTAGAGACCTGTCAATCACAGTGGTCCCGCCCCTAAAGCATCCCCTACTTTATGGTCTGTTTGACTCTAAATGGAGCATAATGTACTAAATGAACATCATGCTGTATTGAAGAAGACTTGAAACTAGAGATTGAGACCATAAACTCATGTTTACAATGTTTACTGAGGGAATAAATCAAGAGAGAAGTAGAGTCATTTTAGACTAGACTTCTATACAACCAGAGGAGTCGCCCCCTGATGGACACTAGAGAGAATGCAGCTTTAAGACACTTCCACATTGGCTTCACTCGGCATAACTGGAGGATGCCGCCTGGTAGGGACATAAATCTGTTTACACAGTCAGGGACTGAAAAAAATGTAAAGTTTAACATCTTGAATATGATTGATTGCTCTAGAAAAAAACATCCTTAGTCCATGTTGTGACGAGTCCACCACTGATGCTAAGCACCATCTTAACTATGCCCAGGGAAAGCAAGACCGACGGGCGTATTCATAAAGAATGGATTTGTGGCCTCTGGTAGAACCATGAATTGCGCATCACTTGAAACTGCCATCTTCCCCCGTCCTTTAAGTCCGATTCGCAAAACTTATGTCTCTAATGACATTGCAGCAAAAAACATGCCCCTAAAGTGTTCCAGCTGAGTGCAATTTGCCTATTTGTTGCATCTGATTGCAATTATCCATGTGGCAAATGTAAAAACGTTGCCCTTGCGCCAAGAACAGACAGCAGAACGATTGCAGAGAGAAAAACAAAATTTAGATTTTTAGACCACAAGCTACAGGTCCTGTGTAACGCTGTGCAGAGCCATTCCTCTAACATTCAGGCAAGGAATTTAAACATATCCCAGTCCGTCAGTATACTGGTGAATTCGTCATTGACAGCCTGCAGCCATGCTATCAGAGCTGTAAAGCTGTACCCAATGCAAACATCAACATACATGCTCACAATGACAGGGCTACCATGTTGCAACATGCTTTATTAGGTTGCTTTCTTTTCCTCGCTTGTTTGAATGATGATGATGATTTGAGAACAGCCCTTTTCTTTATGATGAGATCTCCCTGATTGACATTGAATCTGCTCAATCAGGAGAACGAGATTTTAACATGGCGTGATGCCATCATAGTGCCCCTGGAGGCTGTTGCACATGTGGACTAGCGGTCAACGTGGGGTCAGTCCGTGAATATAGAGATGCATGAGCGTTGGATGTTTCTGGCTGACCGATGAGGTGGGTGTGGGATCAAAGGGTGTCAAGGGTGTCCTCGGGAGTTCGGCGCTGACTAAGACGTGTGTGTGCATGTGGGGTTGTGATGAAGTGAGGTGTCCTGTCCTCCTCCAAGGGCCTGTAACTCAGGGTCTTCATCAATCACTCGGCCTCCCTCCCTTTGCTGTCCTCTCACTCCTTTAATTCTCTCTCACCCTGCCTCTGTCACATTCCTCAATCAAACTAGCTGTTGTTGTTTTTTTGTCTCTTCTTCTATGCCCTCTAACACTGGTACCCTCATAGGCCTCCACTTTGTCATGGTTCTGACTGTCCTCCCTCGTGCATCGTCTTGCTTTTATCTTTGCCCATTTATTTCCTTTCTCTCTCTCTCTTTATCTCTTCTCCCCTGTCACTCACACTTGTCCTCATCACCTTAAACTCTAGCTCCAGGTGAGTCCCATCGTGGCTGCGATCTGCCAAGGCCTCCCCCGGTAGTCGTGATTTATGAGTGCTTTTACAGGAGGTATGTTTGCCTAACAGTCACCTATCAAGGAGAAATCCCTCCCTGCCCAGCGCTTCATTTCCTTACGGACTTTTTACAGACCCCAACTGTCAACTCCAATGACCCCCTTTTTAAAGAAACAGTCCGAAATAACAGCTTGCTCGCCACCCACACATTATACCTCCAGCTGTGTGGCTGAAGATCTTACAAATTCATTTATGCGACTGATTCAGGACACTTGTGGTTTTCTGCGGTGCGTTGCCCTGTTTGAAAAATCCCTGTCAACCTTGTTATAAATTCATATTTTCGCTCACCAGGGTGCTGGTGTTGGCCTACTAGTCGCGTTATGCATTGTGATATATGAGTAATAGCTCGACACAGGCACCTGAGGATGGCTGCCTGTTCTTTGTTAAAGGGGGGAAATCAAACATAAGTTCTGCCTTCTTTGGTTGGTTCCTGTTTATCTTCGCATTTCAACCTCAGTTTGAGCCAGGCGACAACCTCTGGTTCTGAAGAGTGAAGCCAAGTGTCTTAAACTTGCGGCTCCTCCGGTTTCGAAAAGAAGTCTGGTTGTATAGAAGTCTAGTCTAAAATGACTCTACTTCTCTCTTGATTATTCCCTCAGTAAACATTGTAAACATGAGTTTATGGTCTCAATCTCTAGTTTACAGTCTTCTTCAATACAGCATGATGTTCATTTAGTACATTATGGTCCATTTAGAGTCAAACAGACCATAAAGCAGAGTATGCTTTAGGGCGGGACTACTGTGATTGACAGGTCTCTACTGCTTCCAGAGAGGTGTCTGGCGTCTCTACGTCACTTCTCCGCAGTCCAAATATGGTAACTTCCGTTCATCGGGGTGCAAAAAAAAACCCAACATGGCGACGGTCATATTCCAAGATGGCGATGGCGAAATTGCTGAACTCATGGCTTCATAACAGCGGTCCGCAAACCAATGGGTGACGTCACGATGACTACGTCACAATTTACTTGTTTTATACAGTCTATGGTCCCCACAACGAGAGTAATACACACACACACACACACACACACACACACACACACACACACACACAGGCTAACCAGTCTATGGTTTGAACCGTGCAGAAACACAAATACACTTGGCCAAAAAACCCTCAAAAAAACACATTTTTAATCCCCAAACTCTCAGCGTGAGTCTACTACTGAGCGTTAGTGGGGAAAGTTGTCCTGCTGAGTTCCCCTGGCTAGCCTGGAACAAAACGCCGGCAGGGGCGGTTGAAAGAACTTCAGTGTAACGTTAGAACCGGTGTCGGGGCTGGAGCTGTTTTTTCATTTGCGTCCCTGAGTAAAGTACGAGGCGAAAGAGGGGATGGAAGAGGAAGGGAAGGATGAAAAGTTGTTTTGAAGGATGTTGTTTGGGTGGGTGGGGGGGGGGGAGAGAGTGTAAGGATATGGGGTTATCCTCAGAGGGGTGTTTTGCCGTAGCTTTGAGGCTTTGGCTCTTGAAGCGCTGACAGACGTGTGCTTCATAGCACATTTAGCAATGTGTTGATATAAGTCCAACAGCATACATACGCAGACTCCCAAACAGGTGGGGAGAAGGTGCTTCTCATATAAAAGCAGTAAGAAGTTGTTTGAAGTTTTGGAAACCGTGACTGATTGCTATTTGCATGTGCAAATGTGTGTTATGTCTGAGCGCATTCCGTCGGTGTTTCCTTCCCGTGTGTTTTGAAATGCGCTGCCGGGGCCCGTGTTCGCACCGCGGGCCTTATGCGTCGGTGTCCACATGGTGCCCGTATCGGATTCTGATAACTGTTTACATCCATTCGGTTGTAACTCGTATCCCGTTTCAGCGCGAGGCCGACACGCTCGAGCAACGGTAACGAAAGACGTCACATCTGTTCTTGAACTATCACCGCTGCTCTTGATTTCCAACGTTGTTCAAACGCAGTAAGAGCCTTTGAGATGGAGCTAATCTACTTGCTGTTCTTCCATTGTTGGATAAAAAAAAAGAAGAACTTTTTAGTTGTTCACACTGATTATAAAACATCATCTCTGTGCCCATATGTGAGGGGAATGGGATAGAATCAGATGCATTAGAGCTGCAACTAAAATTGATTGATTATTTTCTAATAATTTCTGTATAAAATGTAAAGCAACATTTTTTCCAAAAAACATTGCTTGAAAAATGACTTGCCTCCAAATATGTTGCATTTATAATGCATTTATCATGTTGTTGGTCAACACAACAGGCAGAGAATCAGTTCAAATCAGTACTTTATTATGGCTTGTCATGGAATATAGAAAGAAAACCAGTTGATTTATGTGCTAAGAACTATTTAATACCATGAACTTTCTGAAAAACTACATTTTGGTAACACTTGGGATTTTCACCCCTCTCTAAATGACATTTTTACATCTTTTTGTAAAGGTAAATCCACACATATATATATAAAAGCGGAAATGGTTTAAACAACTCTCAACATAATGGGAGGGTTGAATGTTTAATTACCTAACAGAGTAGTTGAATCAACTCTACCATGAACACAGCATCATTGTCAGCATGTGGAGTGTGAGTGTGTGTGTGTGTGTGTGTGTGTGTGTGTGTGTGTGTGAGAGAGAGTGTTTATGTGCCTACATGCATGAGTGGCCTGGAGAATGTGAGCATCCGTGACCCCTCATGTGTGGTCGGTATCTGTGGGACCGATATCGCGGTTGGGATCTTTCTCTTCCCCCTTTAAGCGTCACCTGAGATGACTCTCGGTCCCCGCCCACTCGCCCCGAGGCTTCAGGTGTACGGGACCATTCATCACCTGTCAATCACCTTTGTCAATAGCTGCCAATCACATCACTCCGCCCCTCGACCAACTCCTCCCCCCCTCCGTCCCTTAAACAGGCACCTCTTTTGTTTCAGCTTTTTTTTTCCCGTGTTCTCTGATTGCTGTTGTTTTTCAATTTCATGGCCATTTCTTCCCCATAATCAATTTGCACAACATGCCCATTACTTATCACTGTTTGCCTCAGTTGCAATTGTCTTGGTATTCAATAATCATTTTCATTCTTTTCTGCTTGGTAATTGAGGGCAGTGGAGTGTGTGAGTGTTTTTTTCTTCTCGGTCTAGTCAACTCTGTCTGTTTGTCTGTTTCTCATTCTCTTCTTGCACTGTGTGTGTGTGTGTGTGTGTGTGTGTGTGTGTGTGTGTGTGTTTGCCTGTTGTGTGACCACAGTGGCGAAACCGCACATGGCAGCCAATAGAACGCCGCAGCAATCGCACTCGATAAAAACAACAACAAAAAGCACATACACACACACACACACACACACACACACACACATTCGCTCGAACGAGGAAAGATGTACAGTCAAGTCACACAAGAGAGGAAACGCACAAGGACACGCTGTCCGTCTCCAGCCTTTTTAATTAAAAGCCAGAACTCCCAAATGTCGTGAAAATGACACAGTCGGGCAGCCCCGCTATTTACAATGCGATTGAATTACATTTTCATGCTGAAAACACAACACTAATAAATCACACTTTTCACTTTTAATGCGGGATCCGGTGGACAAAATATGACAAAGTTTTATGCTGGGTTTTCATTTCCTAATGGTTTGGGCCTTACCTCTCTCATTCATTCCTCTCTTTTTTTTTTTTCCTTCCTTGTCAGCTTCCATCACTGTCCTCATCCATCCTGAGCTCCTTTCTCCTGCCTCCACCTCTTGACTCTCCCTGCCAACGATACTTCTTCTACCTCTTTTCCCTATACTCCTTTGTCCTTCCATTTTACTTTTTTTTCTTTCTTTTTCTTTTCCTTCTTTCTTCCTGTCTCCTGTACCCCCACTCACTCCCCCCCCCCCCCCCCCATCATTGGGAATAGGAGGTAATTTAGAGCGATGTAGGTTAATGACGGCAGAGACTTGCGTCGGCCTGGCGTCTGGGAACGCGCCTGGAATCCAGACTAGGACATCTGACATCCTCTTCCTCTCGCTGTACGCACTGATGAGCTCTGAGCGACTCCGGCCTCATATTATCCCGCTTTAAGCAGCATGAACCTGTCTGGGGGGGGGAGAAGCGTCCCTAAGCTTGCCTGGAAGAAGGCCGTGCGAGTGCCTCTTCCTTGCCGGCTCACCTGATACCAAAAACGGAGCACGAGCCTGAAACATTCAGACACTTTCTATAGGTGACTCCTACACAAAACCCCCCCCGGCCCCATCTGTCAGTACAGTATACAAGGAGGCATTAGTCAGGCAGCTCTTGACCATGACAGCCCCCCTCTCAGCCACCCCCCAAACATCCCTCCGTTCTCACACAGTTGTTTGTTAATGTCCAAGCCCGTCTCACACAAAACCCTCCTTTGTCTAATTGGCTCTTTAAGACGCCCCGCCGATTAAAAATCTCCCCGGTGGCAGCAGAGAAGGGCCGTGGATATAGCGTCCCCCGCTGAGCTGTGACAGGCTACTGTTTACTAAAACTCTCCCTCTGCCTCCCCCTCCCTGCTCCGTCATCTTTGCTTTCTTTTCCCCGTGACTCTCCCACACAAAGGGAGGCTGCTCGGGGTGAGGGTGAGAGAGGAGAGGGGGGAAGCCCTAAGGCAAACAGACCAGAGGCCCGGGCAGGAGGACAGAGGGCCATTGATGGGCAGCATATTGACAGGGATCCTGAAAGACGCCTCCGACAGATGGGGAGAAAAATAAACAGGGAGAGAAAAGGAAAAGGATGCTGCATGGGCATCAATTCAAGCTAAAGCAAAAAATGTCCCGCGGTTACTAATTTGTCGCCACCAAAAATGTCTGAACGCATTTAAATCGAGACTTGAGTCTCTGGGAACAAAGTGATCGTCAGTTTAAGGTGGAACACCTGCGGTACATCTGTCCTCGCAGAGACAAACTAACGTCTCCCGAGGTCAGTTCCAATGTAAACCCATCCAAGTCCTTATTAAGACGCTCCGAGCAACTGACGTAGAAGTCCAAGCAAGTTGGGGCGGACGGGTCAAACTGACACTAACCCAGGACGCCAGTTACATAAACGTACTTATATTACAGAAGAAACATCTCATCTCTCATCTCATCTTCAACCGCTTATCCGGGATCGGGTCTCGGGGGGCAACAGCTCCAGCAGGTGGACCCCAAACTTCCCTTTCCCGGGAAGCCAGCTCTGATTGGGGGGATCCCGAGGCGCTCCCAGGACCAGTTTGGAGATATAGTCCCTCCACCTGGTCCCGGGCCTCCCTCGGGGGTCTCCTCCCAGCCGGTCGTGCCTGGAACACCTCCCTAGGAGAGGCGCCCAGGTGGCATCCTCACCAGATGCCCGAAACCACCTCAACTGGCTCCTTTCCGCGCTAAAGGAGCAGCGGCTCTACTCCGAGTCCCTCACGGATCACCGAACTCCTCACCCTATCTCTAAAGGGAGACGCCCGCCACCCTCCTGCGGAAACCCAGAAGAAACATACTCAAGTTAACCCAAACCACGATCTTTTACTAAACCTAACCAAGGAGTTCTGTTGCGCAAGTTAACCCAAGTTAAAACTAAGTGAATCTACGTCGGAATTTTATTTTGAAAGGAGAAATGTTTCCTGTGAACACAGAAGTTTATTTTGACAAAACACTGAAACTGACACTCCATCCATGACACGTTCAAAACCGACTTTTACTGCTGAAGTTAGACGACGACATTCGGTACAAACCAGGGAGTAATACAGGCTTGTAGGATAATATAACACTGATTATCGGCAAATACGACTGGCAGGATTTCACAGCATGGCAGCTTCTCCGTTTTGTCTCGACCGCGTGTGTTTTGGCTGACGTCCGTCTGAACAATGCTTTCGGGTCAGACGTCCGTGTTGGTGGAAAAGCAAATTTTGACAAAATTCCCAAAGACGTTGCCAGTTTTTCTCCTTTGAACATCAGAAGCAAAGACGACGCGGTAATATCCAACCAGGTGTGCCGTAGGAGGCGTCCAATTATCGTCCTTCTTACGAGCGTTCGACGCTACCTGCCAAAAAGCATTGTGAGGCACAATCAAGTGGGAATTGATGCTGATTACTTCCTTGATTAAATGTCACACGGAGACGTTTTTGTACACACATCTTTTCCCGTATGCTCTCCGCCCATCGGCAATCCTCCGCCTGTGACTCAACGCCGGTAAACGTCCGCTCTGAGCCGGCTGGTCGGAAGCCAAAAAAAAGGGGGATAATCTGTGTAAAAAATCTGGCCACGTTCTTCCTGTAGTTTGATGGTTTTTCACAGAGTGCATAATCTGTTATTTCACTGGGTTTTTTTGGTTTTTTTTTGCCTGAGGCAAATTTGAGGCTTATTATCTGTTCTAGCAATTAGCGGGCAATCTGCTCATTATCAAGCCAATTATCCCGCACTAATAGCATGCTTAATCAATCTCATTTCATCAATTATTACCGTTTAAGGAGGTGAGCGCCAGATAATGACGCAGTAATTTCAAGTCAGAAAGAGTTGGGGAGATAAGAACCAAGTTGTTTAGACTGGGAGGATGTGTGTGTTCCCCTATCGGGGATTTCCGTGTGTGTGTGTGTGTGTGTGTGTGTGTGAAGTTGAGCATGCAGAGATGAATGGAGGGGTTTGAAACGGCGGGAGTGCGTGAGGTCGTGTGTGTGTGTGTGTGTGTGTGTGTGTGTGTTGGTGGTCGAGGTGGCAGCTGCTGTGAGTGCAACATTGTCCTCTGAAGATAAGAGGGACGGGGGGACGGGACGGGGGGGGGTCACAACTGTAAGACTTATCAAAAGGGACCACGCACCATTACACAGCTATTCTGACAGCCTAAAACCCACCATTACACACACACACACACACACACACACACACACACACACACACAAAGCATATAGACTTTCACACACACACACACACACACACAGAGCCCATATGGATGCATGCTTGAAATGATTTGCTTGAGCATACAAAGACAAATTCTATACGCATGCACGACCCATATGGTTGCATGAACAGGCACACACACACACACACACACACAGTACAGCAAACACGCTGTTCCTCGAACCACAGTCATTTCCACAATAACCCACTCATGCAAGTGATCCTTATGTTTTCCTTGCACAAACACAACACTACGTACACACACACACACACACACACACACACACACACACACACACATACACATTCACTGTTTCCTCGCCATTGCTCATGGATGCCCAGGCGCGTTGCCCCGAAGGGGGCACGGAGGACAGGGTATCATTTTCAAAAGGGGAGCCATTGGCCCGTGTAGCCCCCCCCCCCCCACAGGGTAGAGTATGTGGGTGTGTGTCATGATGAGGGGAAGAGGGTGTGTGGGGGGGGCATTAATTACCTGTGTGCTCCTCCTGCTGAGGGAGGCACAAAGGTCGCCCCCGCCGAGGGGCTAATTATTAGGAAAAGAGCTTTTTTTTTAATTTACCGCTGTCTGCTGCCATTCCAGGGAGGAAGAGAACCGTGTCGCTCAGCGCCGCCGCCCCGCATGCGATGAGCCTGCAAAAGCACAGAACACGGTGCACAGGTGGCCCTTGCTTTGACCCCCCCAAACCCCCACCACCACCGTGACCCCCGTGAGGACATGCACAGTGTATCTGGAGCTCTGTTGTTTCCGCGATGCTCACAGCTGTCAGTTTACCTGAGGCGGGGTTTGAGTAACAGAGGGGGGGGGGGCTGCTGTCGGGCAGATGATGATGTAATACTTGGGAGGAAGGAGCTGCTCGGAAGGACGACCTTGGCGTCACCAAGTACTCCGTGTGTGTGTGTGTGTGTGTGTGTGTGTGTGTGTGTGTGTGTGTGCAAATTAGAAGCGCAGAGAGACATCTATCTGTCACACTGATGTGACCATGTTTAAAATTCAGTAATCGCACTACCGTTACTTTGATATTCATGAAGATTGTTTCACGTCTAATCAAGAATTTAAGGGTCAACATTAAGACCGTCCAGTCACTCATCTGCATTAACAGTTATATAGGCTACCAAAAAGAGGAAAAAGCAGCTTCTGGTAACGCCAAGTAAAGTCGGTTAATTGATTAATTGCTTTGCGCTGACGGCTGGGTTCAGTTCAGAGGAGCGAGCGGCCATCGTGGGCAAACTTCAAAACAGCTCTGATGGTTAAAAGAAGCCCGAACTGTAATGCAGTTACTGCTATTGAGTTGTAGTATCTTGCCCGACAGGGATTATAACATCCAGTATACATAAAGACAATCTAATAAACTCTGTGGCTGCACATGCTCAGTCACCTTTCGTCTTTGGTGGAGCCGTTCTACGACTAATGAGGTCACATACTGCGTGACGGGGTCACTGCCACGTTGAGTCCTGCGAGTAATTAAAGCTAAATCTAAAACACTCGGCGGAGCCGTCTTGTAATACCGATGTTATTAAGAGTGACCCACGTGAATGGAAACGTTGGAAACCATCAGCGACGCAGTCGAACGCGTGATGTCATCCTCCTCGCCGCGAACAGAAAATCACTAAATGTTTCTCACAAGCTGTTCGATGGTGTTTTGCTCATTATGCCGATTTGGATGGAAACTTGTCCTCCGTGTGAATGATCGTTGTTTTCCATCCTTTTTTTGCTCATTTTGGAAAATCCCAAATTAGAGAGTGAACACATGTGAGTGAATGAGGAACAGAGATAGAAAGATCATTTAGTTTCAGCTTGATATGCAGAGTTAAAGTCACAACTATTTTTAAAAATCTGAAACTAACAGAAAAAGTAATTTGTCTGCTGCACCACTTCTTTTTACTGGCACTGTGAGCTCACACACACACACACACACACACACACACACACACATATCTGTCTCACGTTCTCTTTGACATAAACTCACACCATCCCACCCCAATTCCTCGCCAGTCTTTTAACATTCGCCACCACAGCTGCACCCGCACAGCAGGGGTGTGTGTGTGCGTGTGTGTGTGTGTGTGTGTGTGTGTGTGGGGGGGGGGGGGGGGTGGCGGTCTGTGGATTTTTCAATCAGCACCGGGGCGACTCTATGAGCTTCTCCTCTGTGTGAGATATTCAGTCGGGTCGCTCCCTCCCGGCTCTGCCTTCCCCCTGCAGTCTGTCAGATCCTGCTCCTTCTGTCTCCCCGTCTCCATCTGCAAATCTCTCACCCTCCTCAATACCCCCCCACCCGCCGGCCTCCTCAATACCCCCCCACCCCCCGGCCCGAAAGCCAGCATGGGGTCCCAGTTTTCCTGACACAGAGTGATCTCTCAATTTGAGGGGAAGTAATCCATTTAGCTGGTGCACGCGGCCTCCATTTTACTGCTTTTATCTACCCCCCCCCCCCCCCCCCCCGCCTGCCCTCGGTGCAGTGTCTCATGATTTTTTGCAGCCAGTGGGTTTAGGAGGCGTCGGGGCTGAACTGATCAGCGCACGGCTGGTTTAGCCTTTTCAAGCGAGGCTCGTGAATAAGCCGGGTCGATCTCGGTTACATGCTCCGACATCTGCCGGATTACATTGTTATTCTGGGAACGTGTGTGAAATATGCTGCAAATACGATATTCAAAATTTCGGGGGGGGGGGAGTTGATCAGACAGCAGGATTTGTACTTGCTTTCGACTCTCGATGTCTCTGTTTTGGGACGTTTGTCTTGTTTTAGACGTATGTCTTTCTTTTCATTTCAGTAATGACAAAACAACCCAGGACAAATGTTGGCATTTTTACATTTCTGAACCAAATATGTCATCTTAAGGAAGGGGGTGTTACGTAGAATCCTATGTCCTGCTGTGAATGCTTGTGTGTGTGTGTGTGTGTGTGTTCTACGTCTTTGAGTTCTATCAGCGCCTCCTTGCTCCGCCCCCTCGCTCTCTCTCTCACCTTCCTGGCACCAGATCCTGGTCTTCCGTTGGAGCTGCACATTGCATCTGTTCCGTGTCACGTCATAAACCGTAACCTTCGGGCTTCCTTGAATCTAAACCTGGTGTCGCGTCCCTCCTTATGCTGCGACTTCCGAGCCGGTCGTAACAAGCACGGCGACGTTACGTATAAGGGTGACGATGCATAATGACAAATTTTACTTTTGGTTTCGCACGGGTCACGAACGGCGGTCTCCTGTGATTCACCCACAAGCTCCACCCCTCCACACTTTCTCACTTATTATACTCGTTTATGTTGCTCGTTGCGTTACGTTACTTGCTATAAACCAAATGCAAAACTAGGTTTTCTAGTAACTAAGCAGGGGAAAAAACTAAATGTGTGTTTTCACCAGGAAGTATATTGCCTTCCTAAATGCATATTTCTATATTACTGTTGTGTGATCTGCCGTGACTATGGTCAAGTTCAGGCACAAAAACGCACATAAATGTTAATTTTGCTATTTTGTATTATGGTATTTGTTATTCATTTGTTATTTGGATTCTGTTTTACAGTAAAAACTGTAAAAAAAAAGTGTGTCTGTCATCCACCTATGGGTTCATACGACGTATTTATCTTTGTTCTATGCATCTATACGGCAGTGTTCACGCTTGTCAGTTGTAATCCGTGATCTGACACCAGACGACACCTCGAAATCCCGTCTTTATCCGGTGTAGTCAAACTTGAGAGCAGTGGGAGCTTACTCTTAACCGCGGGTAAGTGTTTGAGAGGAGAACCTCGGAGCTCACCGGAGCAGAAGTGACGCTTAATGTCGGAGGAAGAGAGCGGCTCAAAAAAAAAAAAAAAAGCTCCTCTGAAAGGACGGCGACCGGTCGGCCCCGGCCTCTGCGGCGAAACTAACCGGCTAACGGTGTCAAGCTAAGAGGTCACGATTCACACACACACACACACACACACACACACACACATACAATAAAGACGTACACAGATACACACACACACACACACACAATCCGTAAAGATGGGCCGCTGTTGCCATGGGAACAACCTGCCAAATCCTGTGAGTGAGACGTATTTAAATGGAAATTTATCTGCACTAACCCCTCCTTGTCTAGGTGCGTTTGGCCACGGCTGGTCGCACTGCAAAGACCGCACAGCGCCGAGGTTCTTTAAGAAGATTATCGAACCCGCGGCGAAACCGAGGGTGGGGACGGGGGGGGGATTGCGGAAACTAATAAACACGAGAAAAAAAACGACAAAGACATTTGAGGAAAGGCGGAGAGAATGGGAGGAGGTTTGGCGATGATTTAATTCAAACTGTCATGTTCCTGCTTGAAACGGAGACAGATTAAATCTCGCTTTAATGTGGATTTACAAAATGATACTGAGACATTTGGGGAGGGGGGGTGGGGGGGGTGGGGGGGGCACAAGTGCACGGGCAGGAAAGAGTTAAGAATGTGGCTGAGCATGTCTGACTGAAACCACAGCGGCAAATTAAGGCGGACCTTTTCCCTCACTTATGTCTCCTGTTGAAACCAGTGTGGAATACAGATGTTGGGTCCTGATGTCGGAGGGGAACAAACCCCCGAAGATAGGACAGGACAGGAAAAAGCAAGAGAGGAGAGTGAATACAAGGGTGTCGCTTCCAGGATGTTCTTCCTTGCTAAAAAAAAAAAAAAGAGGCACATGTGGCCTGTACTTAAGATTTGCAGGCATCTGGTTGATCCAGCTGTTTGTGTGCAAGACACATTTCACCACCTGTTCCATCCCTCCGGGTCAAGGCTGAAAAATACCAACAAAAGAAAAAAGACGAGGGACATTTTTTTGGGGGTAATAAAAAAAAAGAATTATTAAATTGTTTGACAGCATTGCAACACGATCAACCACCCAAAGGTCAGTAATGTTTGATGGAAAAGTAGCCAGACGGCGGTGGTAGCGTGTTAGACATCGTGTTTCTCTGACTCAGTCTTCACCACTTCAAACTAGTGAGAAGAGCTCAGACCCAACTTAAATGTGCAGAAATCTCTTGTGTGGTCAATTTAGTACCAAATTGCTGCTCTGTGTTCTCTCAGCGAGAGAGGCAACTTTGAAAGAAATCCAGGGGATTTGTCTAACTCAGAAAACTGCATGCCTCATATTAGCTCCGGCTGAACTTCAGAATTCATTTTTATTCAGAACGAGGACTGTGTGCTTGAAATAAAAAAAAAAAAAATCCACCTTATAAGGTCACATAGCTCCTGTTCCTGTCCTGACCGTAACTATATTGAACATTCCAGGCAATCTAGTCCATCCAAGATATCACCTGTTGTTGTCATTGTTAACTTTAACTTGAGTAAGTAAGGTTCTCCGGCTCCTCTTGACTGTTCTTGAGGGGTTTCAAGCAGACCATGAAGCAGGGGTGTGCTTTAGGGGGCGGGGCTACCTTGTGATTGACAGGTCGCTACCGCAATTGTTGTCCGTGTTTACGTCTTAAAACTTTCACAAAAGTGTTCTCAGTTCATTAAAGAAGACAAGAAAGTGATTGTCGCTCTGAGGTGTTGATGCATTACAAAGATACAAAGACAGTGTTTGGTTGAAGCCTACTTAGCTCCACCCACTCAAGTCCTTCTGGTTCCAAAACACAAACAAACAAGAAAGCAACGCCCATAAACCAAGATGGCCATGGCTGAAATGTAGTCGGTGGTATAGTCCGCAAACAAATCCAGCACTTGGTTTGAGGGTTTGAGCCAACAATGTACCAGCAATGTTGCTAATGTGAAGTGCGTGTGGGCTCACTACACACGTACTAAAAGTGACCGCACGCCTCTTTACATCCTCAGTAGCGGCGTAATCCTCGAGTAGACACTGATAACTGGGCCCATTAGCGTTAGCCTCGAACCGGGGTCCTCGGGGGAGTACACGGCATGGAGGACGATTCCTCTTGCTCCGCCGCCCAGAAACCCTCGCTCCTTAGTGTTTACCTATATATTTTACTCCGACGGAAGGAACGAATTAATCAGCAAGTGCTCTCCGCAGCGCGGTGCAAATGTGCTGTTTGTGACTAATGATAGTTTGAGGTTAATTTGTACACCTCCAAATGCGTCTCCCGTGGAACGAGAATGTGTGTGTGTGGGTGTGTAGGCTAAGTGCTGATGCGGTCGTGCGTACACACACACACACACACTTGCTTATGTTACATTTACTGAGCTCCCCTGGGCGAAGAAAGTGCCATTCCTATGGAGGTATTAATGAATCACTTAGCTAGCAGTTACAGCTGCTTTAGCCCATATAAATAGATGCTGCAGCCTGTTTTTACATTTTGATGCGCATCATTTACCCGTCTTTTACCTCGCGCTCACACGAAAAGCGCATCAGGGCCGCTATCCCCCGTAGTCCTGAGGATGAGACGTCTTCTTGGCTTCATGACTCAGCATATACAGTCAGAAAAAGTAAGTGAGTAAATGGCTGTGAATGTCACTCAAATTACCTTAGCCAAGGAAATTAAACAGACAAAAGACAAGAGGATAAAATATTAACAAAATACATATGTACACATTTATTTAGATATATACGAACTTAAAAAAATAAACGTTTAAGGAATAGTTTAACGTACACAAGCGCAGAGTAAAGATGGGAAGACTCTGTACGGTAAATATGAACCTGGAGGAAGCAGCTGGTTAGCCTAGATTAGCATTAGCGTTAATTCCGTTAACGAAAGTTTTCTTCGACTGAATATGTCCGTTGTTAACGGGAAAAAGATGGCACTGAATTGTAGTTTTGGAAAATAAATAAACTTAACCGACATCTCTTCCTTATTTTTGTTCCCAAAAGATGCGAGTGACGAGCCCCAACGATGGGGCGCCGCTTTATCTGCATTCACCGCCCACATTTCAGTGGCACAAAGCCGGCCAAAATAACCCTTGGTGAGGGAAAAGCTAGAAGAACAAGGCAGTGAGCCGGTAAATAGCGAAGCTATCTATTTAATTACGTTGTGTACTTGTAATCAATATAGAAATGTAAATTAGATGGCAAGAAATAAAGAAAAACTAAAATAATTCGGTGATAATAACCATCAGGCGTGGTTGTCACTCCATGATAAAAAATAAACTAGCAAAGACATATGACAAAGAAGTCTAAATTTAAATAAGTAAATAAACATAGCTTTAACAATTAACAATACCACAGCAAATCTCATAAATCCGTCCAAAAGTCCAAGTGTTAAATCAACAATCTGCCGTTTTAAAGGGCGTTGCGTGCTACCATTGTTTTAGTACGTCTTGTGTTAAGTCAGGCTAACTGCCTGCGAGCTCCGGCTATATTTACCGTACAGACATGAGAGTGGCGTCTTTTCTTCTCCTTTGGCAAGTAAGTCAATAAGCCCATTTCACAAATATGTCAAAACTTGCTCCTTTTAAAACTATACTGGTGTACTCTTTGAATTTATGTTTGTATTTGAGTATGCAAAGTGAGGCTTCAAAGCCCAGCATTAGATCATCGTCTCTCCTTGGAAGGCGATGTGGCACGGTGGTTTTGCATTTCAGAGCGACACAAGATTTACGACGGCAGAATCCCGGCACCCAGCGTGACACGCCGCTGAGCTCATTATGTAGGCAAACCTCCATTTAATAAGCATAAATCTGCATACCAGTTAAAAGGAAACTTTTGCTTGTGTGACCTCATCGTATATCACCTTTCCAGGAGCGTCTGACTAGATTTTAGCCAGCCGAATGACACTACGTGTGCCTCTGTAACTGTCGGCGTTAAAACGGTCATCATTATGTCACACGATCCTCAGTGGCGCAGTGGGACGGCGTTAAAAATCTGCAGGCGTTTTACTGCGGGGCCTCGTGACGTAGCCTTCCCGCTACTGTATCAAAAAAGTCACGCCGAGTGCATCCGTTCGCCAAACTTTAAGTGGATCAAGGGGGAACGGCGGAGACGGGGAGACGCGCAAACGTCAAAGCCACTTATTTTTATAGACGAAAGGAGAGACGTTTGAGAAATGATACTTTGTGAATGATTTGATTTTTTTTTTTTTTTTTCTCTCCTGAACAATTCCAACCCAGATTTGCTGAAACTAACCAGAAGAAAATAAAGTGGTCTCGCGGTTGTCTCAGAAACATTTCCCACAGCTTTGTTGTCTTTCCAGACGTCCCGTCCCCCACCACCCCCCGAAAAAAAAAATGATTTCCCCCATTATAACGCACCCCTGGGTTCTGCTGTGGACTCGGTGCGTAAGATGTTTTCACGTGTCCCCTGCCAAACGCTCGCTCTCCGCCGCGCATGTTAACGACCACCCCAGATGGACCGCATCGCTTCCTCCGAGAGCAGCCTGCGACTGCTCAAAGTGAGGGAGGAAGACGAGGAGACGGACAGAAAGGAAAAGCGAGAGCGGCGCTTGCCAGGGGGAAGGAAGGGAGAAAGCGGGGAAGGAGAAGATTGCTGGATAGTTTTTTATCACAACCCTGAAAAGCTTTTGACGAACAGTGACGTTCAGGAGCAGGGCCAAGTTCAACGCCGACCCACGGTTTTGAGCTGATATCAGACGCTGCTGGCTAATTATAAATATAGAAGCAGAAGTGAACAATGGACATTGTTGTAAAGGGGGATTTCAGTTTACAGGTGCAATTGCTGAAACACAATTTATGAAAGTAGGGCCCTTTTTGTCCAAACTCTGCAAACATGTACAGGAAATACAAAATGTCTTACATCTCTCGAAAAACAATTGAAAATACATAAACTCTAAAAGAATATTCTTTTGTATTACACGCACTGTATATTAGAAGTGGACGTAGTCATCGTGACGTCACTCATTGGTTTGTGGACTACTGTTGTGACGCCTCGAGGCGATTTTGCCATCGCCATCTTGGAATACGGCCATCGCCATGTTGGTTTTTTTTGCAACCGATCAACGTAAGTTATCATATTTGGAATGCTGAGGAGTGACGTAGAGATGCTAGATGTGGTTATATGGCTCTGGTAGAGGCAGCAACCTGTCAATCACTGTGTAGCCCCGCCCCTAAATCATCCCCTGCTTTATGGTCTGTTTGACTCTAAATGGACCATAATGTACTAAATGAACATCATGCTGTATTGAAGAAGACTTGAAACTAAAGATTGAGACAAGTCTGCATCGGCTTCACTCGGTAGAACCGGAGGTTGCCGCCTGATTACAACTCTACACCCTAACACCAATTAAGTAAGTGTTTCCATTTGTTTTTCATTTGTAGCATATAGACTATGAACGCAGTAGGGACGCATAAAAATGTGTTTATACTCAATACTAAGTGCGAGGCACCACAGGTAGAAACATTGTGTTTTCATGGAATGGTCACTGGAGATTTTGGGCTATTTTGCTTCCGTCTTGAAGAAATCCTCCAAAATACCCATTTAGGTGTTTATTGTGTTACACTTAGTTTATTTACATTTGCTGATTTCACCAACTGTTAGCATTAAATAATGCCTCATTTGCATTTACACATAAAATTTCAGAAAACAAAAAAAGATTTTCTGAAAGCATACCGCATTCTCCGAACTCTACACACAAATCCAAACACACACACACACACACACACACACACACACACACACACACACACACACAAAAGAGGCATAACTGTACAACTCTCCTGCAAAATGAAACTCTGGAATCAAAAATGCTGTCTTCTCAAAATGGTATTTGGTTTGCTCAATGTAAAGCACTACTATGACTTGAGAACACTAGTATGCATGCCTTATGAGGAACCTATGTCTTTTGTATGTTCATTGTAACACGTGTATGTGCAGCAGTCTGTTGTAAAATATTGTTGTATTATAGAAACACAGACATACTGCAATATAAAGACATTTTTCTCCAAAATACTGTTTACAACCCCGTAAACGTTGTACGTGTAAAGTGCTCCTCATAAAGAACAGTCGACACAAGTCAGTGGTTTCAATATGAAATAAAAGTAGCAATTTTAATGTCTTGGCAATTGCAAAAATTTGCATTTCCTGCACTATTTCTAATAGAACCGGTGTCATCAAGTTACTGAGATGACAGATTACTGACAGGCTGACGATCCAAGAAGCACGACAATGAACAGCAGTGGAATGTAAAGTAAGTATATTTAATCAAGTACAATGTTGGTAGCTGGTTGTACTCTACATGAATATTTGCATTTCATGCTACTTTTTACCTCTACGGTTCAGAGAGTGATATTTTTTCGTTTTACTGCGCTACATTTAGTAGTTTCTGTGCTTACTGAAGTGATATTTTGAATGCTGTATATTTCACAGGGTACTCGTTACTATGAGTATTTTGTAAATGTGCGTTTTTACTCACTGTGATTTTAATAATTACGTAGAGAAAGTTGTGGACCGGTTTGGTGATTGAAAGTCCTGCATTTGTTGGACCTTAGTCTCCAAATGCAAGTGTTCACACAGCTGATGCACACACACACACACACACACACACACACACACACACACACACACACACACACATGCATAAACACACACTTACCAATCGTTCTCTCACCCTAAAATCCCAGACCGTGAAAGTTTTAACAGTGCGGGACGCGGACCCTCTCCGAACTATCGTCACCTCCACCTCCACCTCGAAACACCTCCGTCGTTCCCAGCTGTCAGGCCCACAGGGACGGACCAAACATTGGCCACGCTCACTCAGGCCTGAGTCCTCGCCTGTGGGCCTCCAACCTCTACTTTTCACTCTAATCTCCGAGCCAGAACGCAGTTGGATTCATGTCAAGGTGGAGGAAGGCCAGCCTTCAACTCCTTGCTCCTCTCTCCCGTCCCGGGAACTTGCTGGATGGATAGCAGCTCCCAGAACAGCTCCCAGAACAGCTCCCTCTTCCTCATCCTCCCTCGAGCCATCCTCATATTTCACTCCTCACATGTGGGAAATCCCTCCACCTCTCACCCAGAACCCTCATCGCTACAGGACCGGCCTCTCTCCCTGTGAGCATTGTGGTGTTCCATGGTCCATTTTCTCTAAATGAACATGTGTAAAAAGCAGAGTAGATTGGATGGTTTTGACATTTGGATCTGTATATATTTGAATGGGGGGAGGTTGCTCTCCAGAAGGTCAGAGACAGAGATGTGGTTTCATGTTTAGTTTGGATGACGGTGATTTGCTCGGCTTCTGCTCAATCTCACATTGTTGTAATGTGATGGGATGTGAGCCACAAGGTCAGATTGTTGCATATGTGTGTGTGTGTGTCTTTTTTTTGTATTTTTATGTTTTCACATGTTTGCATTGCTTTCCCCACTTTGCCTCCCCGTCCGCGTGTTTCTGTTTTTGTGTTAGCACACTTGTGTTTGTGTGTGGTTAGTTGAGGTTGATGAGAAAGCCAGTGTTTGGCAGGCGAGCCATTGCGGCCGCTGCTCTGTTTATACAAGTTTCTGGCATTGGTCTTTGTGTAAAGTGTACCGTCCTCCTCTGGCCTTACAAACGGCAGCACACACACACGCTCCTCTGTAGCTTTGCTTTTCACATAATTCAGCATTGTAAGAATAACCTGAGTTGAAATCCAGTCGGATCAGGGTAAAGGAATTAGAATTAATCAATCTTGTAAGACCGCCTATGCTTCACACAGCCACGGGCCCTTAGTCAGCGAATGAATCACTCACTGTTTGTTTGATTCCAAGTAAGCGTTACTGAAAGACTGAAGCTGGAAAACAATTTAACATCTGCCGCGTAATAAATTACAGTATCGTTCCTAACTAATTAAGTAATGGTCGGGTTTGACTTTCTTAGGAATCATTGTGGCTCTCAGTAGGGATATTAAAGTCAAGATGAAATGAAAAATGACTTTGTGTCTTATTGTGCACTTATTTAACAATATATTAAAATAATATTAACAAAAAATTACATTTCTTAATGTCTTTTTTTATCTCAAAATCCAATCATGTTCTTCCAGGAAAACAAAGAACAACATGTGATGGAATTGGTCATCTTGCTTTCCATAAATATTAATGCTGTGCTTTCCATAATAATGAAACAAAAAATGTTGAATACCATATTACACTACAGCGCTAACCTTACTTAGCCCTTCCATGAATTATGTTAGTAGAGGTTTTTTTGAGTTATGTTCTGGATTTCAGTCCTCCAGCCCGGTTTCATTCCCAGGTCTGTAAATATAATATAATATATGTGTGTGTGTGTGTGTGTGTGTGTGTGTGTGTGTGTTTGTGTGTGTGTGTGTCTGCAAACACATAACCATCCATTATGTTTACAGTTTGGGGCACATGCTTGTATTTTTTGTGTTAGGTAGAAGAGGAGGTTTACTGTGTTTTTAATGTCAGGACTAGTTGGTTTTGTTCAAGCACCACCAATCAGACACCGGCATGTAGCAGGAACAAATACATGTTTGGAACCGGTCCTACAACAAGACTAATACCAGTAATTGGGTGGTGTCGCCCCCTCCCCAGTGGAAATTACAACCTTGCTTACGGCACGTCCACATTGTTCTCTGATTGTATCATGACTACGTCCGGATTCAGAACACTTGAAGTTCCTTCCTGAGAAATGCCCCCCCCCTCCTTGCTATATGGCATGAACACTTTCACTGTATCTGGACAGTGTCTTGTTAAGCTGTATTACATCTTCACTTGACGTTTAAATCTGCCTCTAACAAAGTTAAATTGGGGTTTTTCCTTCCTTCGCCAAAACACAGATTGCGGTTTATGTCTTTCTCTCTCTTAATATTTACATGCTGTAAAAGAGCCAGTAAACACCTTGTCTTGATCGTTGCTTCATTCCAGCAATCCATTAGGATGTTCTTACCACAAGACATTCAGCTTATTTCCATTGACATGACACCGAATGTTCTCTTCAACAGCCGATTCGGTTCATGAGATCTTGGGTGCATCTTGAGTGTATTTAGGTCTGAATTTCATGCCATGTTTGTTATAACTTTGCATTCCAAAACCACAATAAACATTTATTTTTTTGTTCCATTCTACAGCAGGAAATGCCTCTATCCTGGCAGGGAGCGCTGTCAGGAACACACTTTAAATAATTTTGGCAGCTTACTGACATAATTTTGCCACAACTGATTTCCAGATTTGACAAAGACGGTGGACGTTTGGACCGGTTGAAGCGAACATTTGGAAGCGTTGATTGTATATTTGTACGTGCCTGACATCTCTCTGAGCTGCTCACTGACCCAGGTCTTAAGAAAGACCAGTAAAAGTCGATGAAATGCAGTTTAACAAGGAAAACAGTAGAAGACCTGAAGGAATGAGATTGCTTGTTTCGCACGTTGTACCAATATAAAGATTGGTGTTCCCACAATGCTTGGCATTTGGTTGTTGTCTTTATCTTATTGGCATTTGAATCCTTGAAAAGAATTCTTTACAGAGGACCAGTTTGTCTTGTACGGAACACTAAACAGGGACCACACTATTGATGGTGGGATACTTGTACTAAGACAAGTAAGTCTTAAACATTTATAGTCAACTCTTGGTTTTGAGCCACAAATTTAGATGTGATTCCTTAAATTAAGGGCCTTATATTTAATGTTGTTAAATTGTCAAATAGTCACTAATGTCATTCATTCTTGATATTTTGGTGACTCTTACCTTCTTCTTCTGCATTATTTTGTTGTAGAAATAATAAAAAAATATCACGCAGAAGAAGTGAGAAGACCACTGGGAATGTTGCCATGCCCATTATTCTGAAAAAGCACAATAGTCCAGAAAAAAGTCCATTTGTCCGACGGGCCTTTATCCCAAAAGCAAACTCCCATTGTTCCAAAGTTCCATTGTCTCGATATTATTTTTCTATTGTGGCGAAGGCATTGCTCACCCTAATCTTTCTCTGGTTGGCTTACCGTGATATTCTTACCCTAAACCCAACTAATCTCACTCCTCAAGCCTAAATCTAACCAACCCCAACGAAAGCATCGAGTAACAAGAGGCAGAGCAGGGCGGGTCATGCCTTTGCCAGTAGGAAAAGCAACTGGGAAGGTTCCAAGATTTAGTCTCGTCCTCCTGAGAGTGTACATTTTTTGGAGCTTTTGGTATTCGCAACAATGGATGTTTTTTGGGATAACGTGCTGTCGGACAAATGGGACATTATTTTTGATGCAATGGGACGCAGGAACGATGAAAAATACCTCATGAATGTTTAATTTGGGGGCTAAGAGAGCCCCCCCCCGATGATAGTTGAGTCTTCTACGGTTTAGTGCTGATGTAATATGCTGCTGCAATTTGAAAGCATGCAGCGGGAATACATCATTCAAATCATCAGTGACACAAACTGCCACGAGCAAACACTGTGTCCTTAATGAATGCAGAGCAAATGAACTGATAATGCAGTTTCATCAATATTTTAAGAACAACATTGGCGGAAGCGTTTTATCTTAAGCGACAGAGCCTGGGACGCAGCCCGACAAGTCAGTCGTCCAAAACTGAACATCAAATCAGAAGCTAGGCTTGCACGAATGCAGTGTTTGCTGAAAAGGAATGGCTGTGACTCCACTGTATTTAAATAAATGTGTTTCTATCAACCTATTTTCATGTGCATGTTCAATTTGCGTGGACAAGCCAAGAAATCGAAAGAAATTGCAAAATATTGCAAAAAATGTTAATGCTTGGCTGTGGTGGAAAAGTTGGTGTAATGGTATAAATGAATCATGACGTACCTGAAGCAGGTGACTTACTTACTCACTCAAACGTCCAATCCACTGAGACTGTGACCTTTCTCAAATTAAAACATGACAGAACAAAAATTCCATATTTCATGGCATGGATTTCATTCATTTGAAGTTTGGATGGCGCTCCTTTAATTACATCATTTAGTCGTGCCTCTTATTCTGCAATGGTTTAATGCCACCAAACTGTAGAATAAGAGCCAACAACTGTTTATCTCGATGCATTACTAATATTCATATAACAGTAGTGGATGGAAACGCACATTAATTCTAATTTACTTTTGCAAATTTTCTGAAAATTCGGTTAACATTGGTGCTATATTTGGATGGCTACCTGGTCCAACACTGAACTTTTACCCATGAAAACTGTTGTTTGTGTCCCTTGTGAAACCAAAAGTATACGTTGACTTATTATATTTAAGTCCATAATTTGAATAACGCAACAAATAAAGTAATTTTAAGCCAAACCATGTATTTTATTTAACCTGAAATGACCATTTTCTTGCATTTTTTGTTTAGTTTTATTTCAATTCACAACGTTAACCTCGTGTTAAAAACTGTGTGACCGAAATCTAGGAGAAAATATGTAAATATATAAAGTATTTGAGAATGCAGTTTAGTTGTATGGGAACCAAACAACAGGACAGAGAAAAAGAAAGACGTTTCTGAAGCGAAATATAATCCCTTATCTTCAGTTCTCTAATTGCATTAAACACACCAGTTGAAGGGGTTTCATAAATAAAAGGAAAAAAGAGGTATTTAAAATGCTACTGATGCTATTAGCTGATAGTAGTAATCAGTCGGCTTTAATTGCTCAGAGTTACTCAGTTCGGCTCAGCCACATTAAATCTGCCTCTGACCACATGTGGATGAAAGCAGAAGTTACAGTTGTATTAAACTGGCGTCCACCCAACCTCGCTTTGTAAAACGGAAATAGGCGGAACCTATTAAACCGAGTCAGTTCCCCCGTGTGTTCAGTCTCGTAACGGCTCCCCTGCCTCAGAAGCTGCTAGAAAGCCACCTTTCCTTTGCCTGCGCTGCTGACACACCTGTTTGTAATTGCCTCTTATTAGGGGAGTAACGTTTTGCACCTGCACCCCTCGACTGCACTCACTCATCCGGGCCAATGAGGAGCAAAAGTTGTAAAAGTCAGCCTATGAGGGACCGTGGGCTTGTAAAAGTCGATTAGACATGAAAGAGGAGCTGGGATTGATGCCGGCCCTTCAGGGGAGGATTCTGGTCAAAGGCTCTCAGAGCAGAACGGCCTGGATGTATTCTGGGGGGGGGGGGTAGATACGCAAGATGGGACAGATAAGTGTTTTGTCAGATGGATGTAGCTAAAAACATGATACTCAGCTGATATAGTATTTCATATCACAAAGTTCATGTTTATTTCTCTATTTTATTGCAAGTTACTTTCACATACTGGCGTCTACTGTGTCTGTACTTTCTTTTGAGTGTGTGTGTGTGTGTGTGTGTGTGTGTGTGTGTGTGTGTGTGTGTGTGTGTGTGGACTTGTATAACTCATGTTATAAATAAATCTGTTTACAGACACATTGTGGGGACTCACCTTCATTTTAGGGACACGGTGCTGGTCCCCATACCGTTGATGATCAGGGTGGCTAATTAGGGTAAAGTTAGGTAAGGTTTAGGTTTTGGTTAGGGTAAGGTTTAGGATTAAAGTAAGTCTCCAGCAAATTAATGAAAGTCAATGTAATGTCTTCTAAAGTGATGGAAACGCAACAGTGTATGTGTGTGTTTACTTGTACAGCTATCTTTGTGAGGACTAAGCAATTTAGACCTTCAGAGTGAGGACGATTGTGGAAAGTCAGGACATTTTTGGGACAGAGTTCCCACTTGTTTTTTAAGGTTCAGGTAAGAAATGAGGGGTTTTTTTAGGGTGCAGGCATTTAGTTGTGATGGTTAAGGTTAGCGTGAGTTGTGAGTGTCCTCACAAAGATAGAAGACCTGACTAATTGTGGTCAGTACAGTATAAAATACACTTATCATACTTTAAAGGACCTTCAGACACACATTAAAAAGGAATGTCTCCCTCACACACACACACACACACACACACACACACACACACTCTCTCTCCCTCTCTTGACAGTGAAGCAATCGGACCATGCAGAGTTCTGCTCCCCCCCTCTCTTCTCTTCTTTCCTCCCTCTCCCATTCCTCCCTCGTTCCATGTCTTACCCCCCTCAGGACAGGTTCAGGCTGAGGGCAGCTGAGAGGGGGAGAGGATGGAGAGATGGAGGAAGTGAAGGTATGGAAGGAGGTGCAGCAGCAGCAGCAGCAGCTGTCCACTAATGAAGTGCCGGGCTCCCACTATAAACCACTACCGACAGATATAGCCAGAGGACGGCCGCGCTGTGCAAATGTGTGTGTTTGTTAGTGGGTTCACATCGGTGTGTGTGTATGTGGGAAAGTCAGTTTGCATGTGTATGACTTGACGCACCGGCAGAAGGGGGAAGGACTAGGGAATTGTACAGTAACAGTAAATATTGAGAGTTATAGGAACACACATATATATATATATATATATATATATATGAACTTTTCAACCATTTTTCACAATCTTTATAAGCTTAGATGAATTATAAAATGCTGCTAACAGACAGATGAACATTAATATTATAGTGCTAACTGAAAATTCAAGGACGTTACATTTATATGAACGGCTTCTTTGTAATTTCTATTTATTTTCTTAAAACCTGCAAGTGGAGCCACTCAAAATGTCCTTAAAATTTCCTGGACAGTCGGATAGGAACAACATTGGTTAAGAATTGTAGCACAAAGTCGTTGGGGGGGGGGGGGATCATTATCTTCCTAACAGTGAACAGATGCAGAGACGGAGAGCAAAGAGCAGAGGCGCTGTTATTACAATCGCGATTTCACATCTAATCATATTCTGGCTAAATTGTAGGCTAATAGAATATGGCTTGGAACAAAACATTTGGGCCACTTGAAGTGCGTTTGATGTGACTTGCCAGATGCCTGAATGGCCTCCAAAGTGGACCCATAGTTTCAAAGATTTCTTCTTCTTCTTCTTGTGTGTTCAAGAATTAAATAGATAGTTTTTTTCGCAGGCCTGCTCCTGATCAGTGAAGAAGTGGAGGGAGGGGGAAAAAAATAGTCACACAAAAATTTTATGTGAGGTCGTTAAAAACTGCTCCAAAGAAAGAAACGTTCGAAGAGAGGATAAAAAAAAAGTAGAAGACTAAATAAATAACAAAAAGATCCTCCGGTCCCGTGTAAATTAAGAGAAACACAGGAGCCGATTCTGCATATTTCTCCCCCAAAAAGTGAAGGAAAAGACCCAGAAAGGAGGTGATGGAAGGCAGACCGAGTAAAGGGAAGTCGCGCACGAGTGGATGGGTGCGTCTCGCAGCGCTAGGTGAAATTTACAGCGTGTGGTCTCGCAGATATTAAAATCATTACCGCTGTGTCTTAGCATAAGCTTTCTTTCGCTAGAGCCAAAGGGCTGTGTGTGTGTTTTACGGACTCTTTTATTTTGTAATCCACAGCGGGTTTCTATGAGGCACAGCTTCCCCTGTTCTGACTGCGTTCCTCTTATCAAAGAAGGCCATTGTGTTCTTATTATTGAGCCTTGATCCGGTTATCAGTCCTGGCACCGGGGGGGAAGAAAAAAGTACATACAGTTATAGCTCTGTAGGTCGGCTCGCAGGCGAATAGATTTGGAGACGATAGCATACGGAGAGACGGAGAGATAACGAGAACGGTTGAAACAAATATTTCTGAGAGACGGAAGCAAAGTTGCGACTCGCTCCCATCTGTGCACGCCCACATGCACAGACACCTCGTCCTCAGTTTTAACAGCCTTGTAAAGGTTATGAATGAAACGTGATGAATTCAAAAGAGCTAATTGCCGTGTTGGCGTGAGACGGCAGTCATCCGATACAAGCAGCGGCGTGGACTCGGGGAGCGAGCGGCTCCGTGTATCTGGCATTCCGCTGCAGGGTAAACACCGAGTCAGCGCTAT